>NW_009603231.1:27988-54279 GCF_000690535.1 Cariama cristata
CCATTTCTCAACCCCATCCAGCTGTTTTTCATTTCTGCATTGGAACTGTCTGTAATGTTTTGTCTGCCACTCTGCTACCCGCACATCTGTGAGAAAACGTGCCCTGCCCTTAGTAAAAGAAGGTTCAAATTATTCTTGAGCAGCACTGGCTCTATAGGATTGCAAAATGGAACCATTAAATGCCAGCCATGATCCCTTCCTTTGTGTGCTGGAGGAGAGTGTTATCATAGCATCTTAGAAATGTTGGTTGGAGGGAAAACCTCTGGAGGTTGTCTAGGCCAGCCAGAGACTGTGGCCAACACTAGGTCAGGTCATCCGTTGCTTTGCTTGATGAGTCTTGAAAACCTCTACAGATGGCAATTCCACCATCTCTTCAGATATGCTGTTCCAGAACCACACTACCTGCTGATGAATAAACTTTTCAAAATTTTTGGTCTGAACATCCCTAGTCACAACTTGCAATTTTCTCTCCTTGATAGTCTGACTATTTGCTCGTGTAACTAGCCTAGGTGTCTAGTAACTAACAACCAGGTGTCTGAAAAGAGTTTGGCTCTTACGTCTTCATAATTTTATTTTCAGAAATTGTAAGCTACATTTGATCATCCCTTTTTCTTCTCTGTCAAAAGAAACAAGTCCATGTCCTTCAGCCTTCTCTAATAGGCCATGTGCTCCACATCCCTAAGTATCTTTGTAGCCTGCCACTGGGCCTTATCCAGTTTCTCAGTATCTCTTTAACTGGAGAAACCAAATCTGGCACAGTATTTCAGGTGCAGCCCCACCAATGCCAAGTAGAGATAGTTCACTCAATCTGCTGTCCAAGCTCCTCCTAACACAGTATGTGGTTTCCCTTATTTACACTGAGAGCACATTGCTGGGTTATATGCAATTTGGCACCTGTCATAACCCCCAGGTCCTCTTCCACAACGCTGTTTCTCAGCCAGTCAGTTCCCAGCCTGCACTGATGCAGAGGGTTACCCCACCCCAGGTGCACAACTTTGCGCTTCATGCAGCTTTTGTTGGCCCAGAACTAAAGTTTCTCTTGGCCCTTGCAGTTCTGCCACGCTGCATGTCAACCGATTCCCCTGACAAAGCGCCATCCACAAATCTCCAGAGGGTGCATTTTATCAAATCATCCAGGTCACTGATGAAGATATTCAAGTAGACCTAGTATCAGCCCTTTGGGTACTGTACTTACTGCTGGCCACCAAGCTGACCTCAGGCCATCAATTACCACCCTTGGAGCCTGCCAATCCTGCTAATTTTCAGCTCTTCTAATAATCCACCCATCCCACATTGCCTCAAACTACTGTTGAAAATGCTGTGGGAGATGGTCTCAAAAGCCTTTCAAGATATATTGCATTCACTACTCTCAAAGGAGAGAAAGGCTTCCAGGAGGCAATTCAGAGTACCTAAAAGATGGGTTTCTACTGTGAAAAAGCTAGGAGTTGGGGTAGAAAGCAAGCAGGGATAAGAAGGGGTGACTATTGCCTTAGTTGCTCTCAATGTTTTTTTGAAAGGCCTAATCCAGTATTTGTACCAAATGTGCAGTGTTTCTACTTCACTCTAGTCTCAAATGTCATACTCTCTCACTTTTGAAGCTAAACTTCTCTTACAAAATGTTCACACGCAGTCTGTTGTTCCACAACTGTATCTTTTTTCCACAAGAGAGAAAATAGAAGCACGTACTTAATGTGCTAGTGCCTAGATAATTTTTTTTAAGGAGGGCTAAGTAAAAGAATGATAGATAAAAGCTGGATTTTCCCAGCATATAAAAGAAAAAAAATCCTTTTTATTTGCCATTTGTTGGAAAGGAGAGCATGACAAGTGTGTTTGATGTGGAAGAAAAGCTTGTTTGTAGACGTTGGAGAAAGTATTCAAGGACAGTTCACTCATATAAAAAATGACCCCTGCGTTACTGCCAAGGTCAATGAGACCTAGAGCGACCTGCCACAAAATTGTAATTTTGTCTGCTTGTTTCAGCCAGTTTATCCCTTTTCTCCCTTTCCTTTTGGCACTTTGGAGATGACTAACACTCCCCCACTTCCAGTGTACTTGGAACTTTACCCAAGATGCATGAAAATCCCTCAGAAGGATAATATAGACCTTATGAGGTCGTTTTTCTCACTCATTCTTTGGGGGGAGGTATGAAGTGATGATAGCATATTGCCAATACATCAGGTAACAGATGCCATCTTTTTTTCACTAGTTCTCTCTCCAGTTCTTTTGCTGACTTCCACTAAGTCTTAGTACTTTATCAGTTTATGCTTTGTATGATCATAATTAGTTGCATCCTGCCACAGGTTTATCTGCTGCTATCCTGTCGTGGTTTAACCCCAGCCAGCAACTAAGCACCACTTAGCCGCTCGCTCACTCCTTCCTCTTCCCAGATGGGGAGCAAAAATGGAGAAAAAAGTAAAACTCGTGGGCTGAGATAAGAACAGTTTAATAACTAAAGTAAAATAAAACATAATACCAACAATAATAATTATTATAGTAATGAAAAGGGATATAACAAAAAAACCCAAACAAACAAAAAAGAAAAGTCAAGTGATGCACAGTGCAATTGCTCACCACCTGCTGACCGATGCCCCAGCAGTGATCTGCCCCTCCCAGCCAACTCCCCCCAGTTTATATACTGGGCATGATGTTCTATGGTACGGAATATCCCTTTGACCAGTTCAGGTCAGCTGTCCTGGCTGTGCTCCCTCCCAGCTTCTTGTGCACCTGCTTGCTGGCAGACCATGAGAAACTGAAAAATCCTGAACTTAGCCTAAGTGCTACTTAGCAACAACTAAAACATCAGTGTGTTATCGACATCATCCTCTCACTAAATCCGAAACACAATGTCCCAGCTACTAAGCAGAAAATTAACTCTATCCCAGCCAAAACTAGGACATATCCTCTTAAGTAAATCTGTTCCCCATCTCACACCTCTCAGATCTTATGCCTGTATAAAATACTACTGTTGAGAACAGTAGGTATTATACACTCTTTATGGTTAGTATTCTCGTGGTAGCACTTTTATTGCAGTGCAGTCTAGTTCCTTCCCCTCCCTCTAACTCAAGGGAATTTGAAGCTGCTTCTTGAAAAATTCACAGGCCACATAAAACTACCAGTGACATCAACTGGAGCCAGTTAACCACGTCAGAGGGATTAAAAGCTGATAAGAGAGGGAAAGCGTAGGACTGCTTTTTCATTTGTACATTAATCACACATTCCTCATCACTCACCTTTTTTGAATTCTTGGTTATAGTCAAATGACCTTAATTATATACAGTCTTTGTTATCTAGCAAATGAAATACAAATAAGACTTTGTAACAAAAAAGACAAAGACAACACCAAAAGTAATAATGACAAAGCAAAGATAACCCTCTTAACCACCCTTACTAAAACCCCAAAGACAGAGAATCTGCAATTTTATTTATGTTGTAGACTGTAGGAATTAGTAGGTGAAAATCAATGCAATGTGCCTCATAGTGAGTGAAAAGACAAGAGCATATACTTTCTCTCTGTTCATAAGAACTATGAATGCAAAATTTAAGGTGGTAATTACAATATATCCTCATTTTCCTACAGTATTTTAACCTTACTCAGGCCACAAAAATTTCTTCTGCTACAGTTTCATTTGCCCAGTTATTTACTCTTCCTAACATTGAGTTTTTATCAAGTGAAAAACGCCACACAAAACAAGTGTGTGCATGCATTTAAGTGTGTGGACACTTATCAAGGGCTTTGGCTTCCCCTTTAGCACTGATCACGTCAGCCTAACGGTGCATCATCTGTTGGGATCACAGCTGCGTGGCCCTCCCCTGCCATACCCTTCCAGTCCAAAACACCCTCTTGCTTTAACCTCTATTCCTGCATAAATGCATAAGTATGCGCACATATGGACACGGAATGCACGCACACACATATATATATATATTCACACATACACATTGTGCAGTCGGTTTACCAGAGCCCACGTGAATGACTGGACAGAGATCGTACATAGTTAAAAGTGAACTAAGAGAAGTAACAGTCATTTGGAGCTCTGGGAAAACAAAGGGTTTCAGATGGAAGGGATGGCATGGAGAAAGTTTTTATGTCACTAGTATAATATTAAGAAATCTTACCTCATTTCCTTAATTAGTCTTTTCCCATTGTGCCTATGGCCTAAAAGGTTTACCTTCTTGAGCTCAAAAGGATGCAGTGTTTTGATAACCACTTTAAGTTGCTTTTAATCAAAGTTTTTGGCTGTCTTCTTATATTTCTTTACTATACCTATTGTTGTGAATATTACATAATAACTTTGGTAAAATTCTTTTTTCTTGGTTGCCGTATTCAATGAAATCTGGACCAAAGTGCCACTGAGACATTGAGAGTGCTACAAAAATGTAAGTTAGTCTTCTGTCCATACGAGCATTTAAAACTACTGCAAACTTTCAGATTTTTGTGAGGACTTAAAAGTGTACAGATGATCAGGTTCTGGACTGGCATTGTCCAGTTGTGAATTATTGGAAACAGACTCTTCTTCCTCACCAACAATGCCACAAAATCTTGTGCAAAAGCCCTGGGAAGGACAAAAGAAGAGGGCTTGATACCAGTTGAAATGGAAGGTTCAAAATTAAAACCCAATTAAAGTTTTGTTAAAAGTGGTTTGGGTTTTCGGTAGCTAAAGTAACACTGTTTGTATTACATGACAAATTCACTTTTTAAAAAATACTACTATCAAGTCTACCATATCAAAGAAAATTTAAAATATTATTGTAATACTTTGCAATATCAGCCATTTATATGTTTTAAAAGTATCACAAAACAAGAACTAAAATGCTTTTACAAAAGCTTCAGGGCCACCTGTTGAACATTTACATTCTTTTTAAGACTCTGGAGGAGACAACAATGCTTAAGGCTAGCTGCATCTTTGAAAGGCATCAGAAGCAACTCCATACAAGTTGATGAAATTAGATTAGTGTAAAACCAGATTCATAGTTAATGTCTATATAAGGCAGATACAAGAAGATAGCACTGAGCTTCAGGGCTCACACAGACAGGAAAGCCCAGATCTGGAGCTAGGATATGAGTTTGATGTACACAGTAGCAACCATGTGCTATCGTAGCAGTGTGGGCTCTTTTTGTACACAGCTGGGGTGGCTTTAAAGAATAAAACCTATCCCAATTGCAATGCACTTTTTCAAACTCATCTTGTGCCATATAAACCCTGCCTTAGACTCCGTACAATTGCAAAAGTTTATAAAATCAAGTTTTATAAACTCAATTTGCACTACTTGTAGTTGAGCCCTCCTCACCAAGCAAAAAGCACTTTGGAGCTATCAATTATGATTGACAATATGATATTGTCTAATTAACTTCTTCCCATCATATCCTTCCTACTGGTATTAGATTTATTTATTGATTTGATTGGAGCTTTACTTTCTCCAGAGATAAATCTGAAAATCTCAGAGGGTCTTGTCAGTTAGAGAGAGGGCCATAAAGGGGAACTCCTCCAAAAGAGGAATGTGGAAAGGACAACTGGTTCCTCATAGGCATCCTGTCTTCATACACCACCACAACTGGGCTATGCCAAGCCTTTTCCCCAACTCTTTTACCTAACCCAAGCACACAAATGCACAGATGTGTGCAGGCACCCTTGGAGGAGAGGACATACAGCAGGATGGGGAGTTATGACCTGATCTCACACATCTTGGCTCTCCCATCGGGTAATGCCATACCTTCCCCTAAACAAACTCATCGGTGCTTTCCTGCCTTCTGTAACTTTGTTTGTCTGCCTCTAAATGAGACTTCCCCTCCTGTCACATCATCTACTCCTGGGGCATCCCTTTTTGTTCCCCCTCCTGCTCACTCCTCACCGGTTTTATCAAATGGGTAAGAAATCACTCTTTTCACCCTCTTGTGTCCTCAGTCCTTCTCCTCATGACACAGTCTGACCCAGTATGGTTTCGTATCCCACTGCTACAGTCCTGCTACGCACAGCTGCTTTTTCTCTCCTCTTTCTTTTATCTTTCTCAGTAGTTGTCTCACAAGATTTCCCCTACACGGCAGCTGTGTGTAGTTGCACACCATATATAACTCCAGGACGGCTTCCATGGGGGTACTTGCAGACATGTAGCTGTGCTGGTGATTTTGAAAATTAAATTGATAGTTTCATACAAATGATCCCCAGCAATGTGCTCCACAGTTAGCACTTGAACTGACGTTCCCGGCCTACTATTGCCCCTTTCTTTCAATCCTTCTTGCTCCAAGTTCAAGTGATAGTTGGGCATGGATTTTTTCTGAAGTAATCAGCACTCCGTATGAGTAGAGGCTGTTCAGAGATAATACTTCCGTCCCCGAATCTCTTCCCAGCTGCTCCTTGCTGTTGTTCCTAGCTTCATAAATTCACTTCTAAATGTCATATCCTTCATTTTAGCCAGACTAAAGTTTTCAAAACAAATCTGAGCATATCTGGACTATTTACTTGCTATATATAGACCAAAATAAAGTCCCCAGCTACAGTGTGAGCTAGTGAGAACATATGGAATGCCTCACAGATTTTAGAAGGAAACAACTAGCTGTGCAGAAGTGTAATTAACTCATAGGAAGGCTACTGTAATGTGAAGGAACAATTTCTAGCAGGTTCTGCTACTGGATCTGATTTGGTCTTATGGAAAACTATACTCTGATGTAGGGAACTTTTGAAACTTTTGGAAACTTTTACATATATACATACACACTTATACATAAGGCATGAAGGACAAAAATGTTAGAGGTGCTGGATTTGATCCATGGTTGTGGATGAATCTTGGGGAGAAGGGAGGAATACCACAATTTTGGTAATGCTTCTGTTTAAATTAGCAAATCAAGTCTACCAAAATTCAAAGTGTAGGAATTCTGAGACTGATGGCTTGAAAACAGAATATTCTGGATTTTATACCAAATCAGACCTGACTTGTTTTGTCTCTGTATGAAATAATTGCTCAAAAAATCATACCTATTGCAACCAAAAAGTTTACTAAATACATACAGTCACATCATTGTCATTTAAAATATGCTTTATTGGCCATGGTACAAAACAATGATTAAAGGATAGGATAGGATAGGGTAGGATAGGATAGGATAGGAAAGGGCAAGCTGGGCTAGAACAGAACAGAACAGAAAAGGACGGAACAGAATGGAATAATCTTAACTCCCAGAAGCTCTAGGATGGGGGGCTACACATACATGCTCTAATCAAACTCTTGGCACAAATGGTGGAAGTATGGGAGACAGTACAAAAAATCAGAAGTTTGGCATAAGGTAAGACAGAATATGCGTAGTGGGAGAAAATATAAGTGCTGAACAATGGAGCAGTCACTGAAGAAAAGTTACAGTCATCTTAAAAGCAAACTAAACAAAGCCGACTACTGCTCCATACATTCTCAGCTGTGATACATTAATGCACAGCAAAAGAATATGAAATGTCTGAGAAGGAACACAATATAAAAAGGATTTGATGAATTAGAAAAGATCAGTGACAAAATTTATTTTATTAATTTCACCAGCATCCCTAAACATTTAGAGCAGATCCTCAGCTAATTTGCATCAGCTGAGGTTCTGCTCCCAAATTTTGGATATTGGGCACTTAGCAATATTTAATCTAAGGTTACTTCCTATTTTATTGTTAATAATCAGCCACAGCCCGCTGGCTACAGGCCACCAATAGGTGAAAAGTCAACAGACATTGCAATATGTTTGTCCTGTCTAAGGCTAACGTTTGCAGGCCGCACCTTGCAGGAATGTTATTACGGGAGTTATTAAAAACCTATTTTTGCTGAAAACAATGCAAACGGAAGGAAGCGAGCCTGTCAGGAGACTTATTTCCTATTCAAGCCGACAGGTAGTTGGAGAATGGCCATCTGGAGTTTAAAAATTGCCAGTCAAGCCCCTCAGATTTGTCCCTTCCTGGATTAACACACTCGCTCTGGATAGCGCAGTGATGTTGTCATGGCACGGCAAACAAGAAGCAACTTTCTAGGGGGGAAGGAATCGAAGGAAGTTAGTTAGCCATGAGAAAACTTGTTTGCTCTCACAGCACTAATAGCCAAAAGGCAAACACTTGGACACGATCCATTCATCTGGAAACACTTTTGAGTTGTGGGAGCACTGAGGTACTGAGAGCAAGAAGCCACGGGGCGAGGGTTCGGCCGCCGGCACCGCTCCCTCCCCGCAGCCCGCCTGCTCCCCGGCCCCTACAGCCAGATAGGCCAGAGTCCCCACTCCCTTTGCTTCTGGCAAAACAGATCATTCCTCCCACCCATGGTTCCAGGGTGCTAAATCTTCATTTCCTGAAGATTGGAAAAGTCTCCACCTGAAGCCAGCCCTCACCCTGAGTCCTGCTGCTTCTTCTGCAAGGAGTCGCACAGGGCCCCATCCCTCCGGTCAAGTGAATCTAACGAAATCACAAGCAATCAGCCTGCAAAGCAAGCGAAGGTTTCGGGAGAGAAAAACTCAGCAGCCCTCCATCACCTCCTCCCACCGCCAACCACCCTTTTTGCACTTCGCTGTGTTAACAGGATTACCCTACAGTTTTAGGCTTAAAGCAACACAGACCTTCTGAGCTGAAGTTCATTTTCCTCACCTGTGAGTGAATAGGAAACTACCTGCATGACTGATTTGCTTGGCTTGTTGCAGTTCTTGTGCTGGCTCCAGCAAAATTTGTTTTCACCTTCGGCATCCTTAACCTCTTGGCTAAGCCAAGGGTCTATCACACGCCAAGGGTCTGTCACCAGAGCATGGTTTGGCAAATGCATATTTTGCAAAATACTGCCTGACCTAAAAAGAAGATTTTACATAATAGTAAGGTGTGCCACTTTAGAGTCTTATCTCTCATTTTCATATGCATTGTATACCTCAGTAGTTTATAAAATACATACACCACAAAGGCAGAGTTTGTTCAGTAGAAGCTAGAAAAGATGCAAAAAATAAAGAAGTTAGAAAATTTTGGAAGCATTTCCATTGGACAGGGTTGAAAACTATGGAGGTTGGTGAGGGTTTTTTCCAGCTTTTAAAATCATAACATTTTGGGGGAAGATTACCAAACTCTTCTGCTAACCAGAAACTGTTTCAAGCAGTTTCTGTACTTGGGGGGAAAAAAAAAAAAATCTATCTTTGAAAATGTTGACCAGCTCCATGAGAAAGAGTCTGCTTTCTCTCCACCAAACTTTTGGGCTCCATTTCAGCACCCCACTGAATCAGGGCCCTCGTGTGCTGAACAAGGGCAGCTGGCATTATTGAATATTAATGTGGTAAGGTAATCCCTCAGCAATCTATGACACTTACGTTTTTGGTTTTACTTAAGTTGTAATTTTCGAAAAGTTGGACAATCTTGGAGGAAAAAAACCACCTGGCAAACAAACAAACTTTAAAAATTAAAGGAATTTTCCAAGTTTGCTGGATTTGCAAGCCTAGGCATACTGCAGCTTAATTACTAGTCAATGAAGGAGAAACAATTACATACCAGAAAGTAACATTCGAGAGCTCATGAAATGTGGCCCCAATATGTTTCTAATTTTTTTTTTATACATGAAGGACTCAGCTGCCATGGTGATAGGCAAATAAAATAAATAATTATAACAAATATTCCATGAATTGGAGTTGTGAAATCTGTGAACAACATGTTATTTTCTCCTTCCATCCTCTTTGCTCCAGTTTGGAGGAAAGAGCTGGTCAAATGTGCTGCCTTGAGCCTAAACTTGTCTGTTCGTCTTTTATTTTCTTCATAACTGTTCTGATGTACACTGGCAGCTGGAAGTGATGAGGTGATGCAAGGTGAGAGTCTGATCTCAAAACTACTTTTGGAGAATGCTAGGAGCCAGGATTTCTCACATCACAGAAATATGGATGAGGCTTACAGAGATACAGTTCTTCACCCAAAGAATTTCACTAGGAGCTACTTATCTGCTACCTAAAGATACTAGACTTGCCTGCAAAGTGTGTATTCCTTATTTTCTTTTTTTAATCACATGCAAATGCATGTCATCAGGTGGACCTTAGGCTAACCATCTGGTCATAAAATCCATTTTCTTCCTGTATTTGCCCTGCAGAGATCCCATGCTCAATGTTCCTTTCCATTTCAGTTGCCCTGTTGGATTTCACAAGATGGAGTTTATACCTGAGTGATTACAAACTCCACTTATTGTTTTTCTTTTTTAAAAACTTGTTCTTCACCCGAGTTGAATGCTCATATTCATTGTTTGAATGGCATGTTTTACACTCAGCCTTGAATACTTCACAAACCATATACTCATGATCTACTAAAAATACTATATCCTTGTGGAGATAGTGAATTCCCTTGAGATTTTTCTGTAAAGACAGATAAGTACCATAATCATTTGCCTCAATTACACCTGCTATGCCATTTGCACTTTGATTTTGAAAGGTGAATTTATTCTTTTTAATCATTATTAAGAACATATGTATTTCCTGCCAAGGCAGTCTTATAAAAACATTGGAGGCATATGAGAAAAATTCCTTTGAGGCCTCAGGCACATTGAACTGTCCTGAGAATGTGAAGTGAGGAGAGATTGATGCATGGACTACCTGTCCAGGAATTCACTAGTACTGGATCGGATTTTCCATGGTTTCTCTCTCTCTCTTTATTTTGCTGAAATTACACATCACTCGTATACATGCATCCGTGCACGCAGACAAATGTACACACACACACACAAAGTGCTCCTACATAGCAATGAGGATAATGTTAGACAAGATCTGGTTGCAGTTTAGTTACAGAGGGAAAAACAAATTTCCACACCTTCATACATATTTTTGAGAGTGTAATTTCTGTTTTAGTTATATGACTGTAGCTATTTGCAACTTAAATATTACATATGGTCAATGTCCTGTCCAAAGCAAACTAGGTGAAATGAATGAGTAGTTACCACTGGAATTATAATTGTCGTTAAAGCATAGAGCCAAGACAGGCAATTCCAAGGAGATTCTTTGATTTTAAAATAAAATTTAAAAAATCATTCCATCTATTTATCTTTCATTGTTATTTCCTGGAATACAAGTGCTGAAGGTCACTGATATTTTTTCTGGTGATGCGAATGAAGATGTTACATACAGAGTGACACAAAAGCATTTCGAAGTGAAGTCAGCTACTATTCCAAAAGTTCATTTTCTGTTTTTGAAATTCAGACACGGGACTGCAGCCACTTCTGGCTATTGGTTCAAAATCAAGAACATAAATATCTCTTCTCCCTCTAGCAACAGGAATTATTAAGGACATAAGACAGACAGTTATGAGCCTTTAGTCTGACCTCCTGCATAACACCAGTCTTTGAATTTCACCCAGTAATTCTTTCAAACCCATAACTCCAAGATGACTTCAATCATAGTTTTCAAAAGGTGTCCAGTTTAGATTTAAAGATTTCAAGGGATGGAGAATCCACCAAATCCCCATGGTAATTTGTTCCAATGGATAATTACCCTCCCCTTTAAAAATATGTTTCATATTTCCTTTCTGTATTAATATAGATTCAGCTTCCAGCCACTAGATCTCTGGTTTTTTCCCTTATCTTTCAGAATTAAAAAGCATTAATCTATGTAGGTAGTTACAGCTAGTGATTAAGTCTTTACTTAAAAAGGCCAAAAAATGGAACATCTCTCTTACCTTAGTCTCAAAGACTTCCCCTTTCCGGTTATATTGGAAAGAAGAAATAAATACAGAGCAGAATTACTATGAAGCAGAAAACACTAGACTTTTCTCTCAAGTCATTTTATTTGTATAGGCAGAAACAAAGCATTTAGTCCATAAGGATCTATATTAAAATCAACAGCTTTATTATGCCTTACTTTGCACTTTATCTCCACATGTCCCACTGTTTTGCAAAATAGATTTGGTGTAGATTGGACGGTCAGTCTTGGCTCCAAATTTTCTGCATTTGTCAGACTCCCAATATCACTTCAATGGGATATTTAGGCCAACAGCAACTTATCTTGACTTCCTCACTTCAAAATGAGAGAAACTACCTCACTAGACACCATAGCTTCTCCAGGTGACAATTTCTTGAAGCCAGACTGAATCCTAGGGGAGAATTCCAGCGCTGCCTTGTACCCTGTATCACTCAGTTGAGTGGGGTTGCACAGCACAGGATGTACATCAGTACAAAAGCTGACCTACAGGCACTGAACTTACACAGTGGGCAAAGAAGCAGAAGGGACAGCGCCTTTAGCAAACTAGATTTTTGCTAGACTAACCATTTATGGTAAAATTAATGAATGGCATCCCATTTTTCAGCTTAAATTCTCTTTGCAATCATCATGGTAAAAACACATGTTTTGTAGTCTACAATCTTTTTTGGCACAGCTGAAATATTTTGCGTAGCTTACTGATTTATTGTCTTGATGATCTTTTCTTTTGCCTTAGCAGTTCAAGATGTCTCTTGTGGCACTGCTCTTGTCAACCTGATACCTGAGCAGAATTCATTCCTCTTTAGCCACTACCAAAAGGTAACGATATCAATGATAATTTAATGGTTAGTAATAATACATAAGCCACACGGGCCAGATCAGGTGACATTTGCATGAAATGTTAACCCCAAAACTAGGTCCCTAAATCCCTGTGTAATTACAGCTATCAATATGTTTAGTGCATATGTATCCACCATCTCCTATATAAAAACCTTCAGTGTTCAGTTTGATCCTTCGCATGTGGATTTGCAGCTCCTGTTTGGTGAAGACCAAGCTCAGGTACTGTGTGCAGGAATCCTAAGGTGTTTGGCTGAGCAGAACACAGTGGACTTTTTCTGCTGGCTTTTTTGTTGAATTTAAAGAGCATATACACTGCCTAAATGTAAAATATTATTTTTCTTACTGGTTATTTGGATTGCCTAAATTTATTACAGATGAATTCCTTTTCATTCCCAGCTAAGTTTGCCTTTGTTACCAGTGCCAGATTTGCCAGTTAATACACAAAAACATCACAGCCTTACAGTCTGTGGATCAAGAACAGATCCTGGTGCTTCCTTTTGTCATTAAGTTCAACTACTAACAGAATGCAACCAGTAAAGCATGAATAGACTTAAGAAATGTTCAGTTCTAAAATCATTAATTGGTTTTCATTCCCTTTGCAGCATTTGCTTATGAAGGCAACTTCCTAAAAAGTTGCGTGATCTTCTCTTTGGGAAACCAAATATATAGAAACATAAAGAGTGGATCCAAACATGAAAGGACTCACTCATTTGCACAGTTTGTTTCTACCTACCATACCTCAACACACTGGCGTTCCTTTTTGCAGTACGAACTAATATCCCAGGGCATTTTCAGTATCCCAGCCTCTCCGACAAGACAGGAATACAAACCATCTGCTTTTCAGAGAGAAAAGCGAGGGCTCTGCCTAATGTCACTTCCCTATGGACAATCAGGTTTGTGCCAATTTATTGAGGGGGTAGGAGGGAAACTTGTGCTCCTGCCTTGAGCCCTCACATGCCAAGCTGCAGCCTGGAATTTTTACAGCTCTGTCCTGAACCTCTGACAAGAAGGGTTTACAACAGAAATCTTGCCAGACCCTTAACTATAGCGACGCCACTATAATATTTATAAGTACGTTATACTCTTTCCAAACATATGCGCCTATTACTTATGTCTCCGCTCCTGCCTCTACTTCTGGGGGACTTTTCTGTATAAACAAAACAGATTCTCTTGCTTATACTTAGAAAATCTAATTGCTCTGCGTCTCTAGCTGTTATGCAAAAGCCCAAACAGCCAAGAGATTCTTTCAGTGCATTTACACAGCAGCAAGTCTCTACAAAAAACATAAACTTCCTTTTCCACTTTGCTCTTCTTTGCTTTCATAAATCTGACCATTTCACTCGTGTTTGGATAAGATTCTTCTTTTTTAAAAAAAAGTAAAAATAAAAAAATGCAAGACTGAGGTGGATAGGCCATCAGTTACGCAGGCCAGCCTTACAAGAGCTGACAATTCTGTCCCTTTAAGTAAACAGAGGAACAGAAAAGATACATAAACAAAAAGACCACTTGCAGGGCTGACAGCTTGTCTGCTCCAGCAAAAGCAGGTTCCCAGGGAAAGTGATTGCCTAATACTAATAGGGAGTGACAGGGATTTCCTAGCTTTTCCATGAACACCTCAAAGCAGTTCGGTCCTGGGCACAGAGATGCTCATTTCTGCTGATGAGTCAGACAAATGCAGCCCGCAGGTGAGAAACTGCTCAAAAGTCACAACGTAGGTTGCCCTGCACAAGATTTTAGCTGGATTCAAAGTCACCAGAGCTCTTAGTGAACACAGCCCAGGATGTTCTTAGCTGCTTTTGGGTTGGGTTTGCATCAGGGGTTCAGGTTTGGAAATCAAAGTCAAACTGAGGAGCAGTCTGAGAGTGGCTTCAAGTGAGCTTTAAGCAAAATGAAATAGGATTCCAATCTGAAATAGCAGGATTTTACTGAAATCATCTTTCTTGTGAGATTCGAGCCACGTTTCAAACAGCACTTAAGATATGTCTCTTCCAACACTAAAACAATAGGAAATTGAACACGTAAAGATATGAATATGTAGCCTGATTCTAGTTAGGAGTGCCAGGTAAGTTTTTCACTTCAGCTGCTTTTTTACCCTTGCTAAGAAATATTTCAGTCAGGTTGTATCTATTTGAATGCTTAGATAATTCAGAAATTAAACTACTTAGAATTATGGTATGTATATAGCCTGTAAAAAGATGTTCGAGGAAAAAGACTTTTAAGTAAGAAAGTAATACCTAGAGCACAATATATACAGGAATAGTATAAGTCAGGTAAATGACTCCTGCATGGGATTTTGTAGAAAACAGCTTCTCTGGTCTGTCTGATGCTGATGCAGACTCTCTTATCAGGAGACAGATCAGGAGAAAAGTGTACTGGTCAGCTTTTTTCTTCTACAGTTCTTCTGCAGTCATAAACAGGTCATAAAAAAAGTGAAACAACTTTTTCAAAGAAGCTACTACCACATAGCAAAAGCTCTCTGTAAATATTCTTCCCTGTTGCACTTTATTCTTTCTAAGCTTTCGTTTTCTCAAATAAAGCATTTAGTTTTTGATGAGTAAGCTCTTCTGTCTACACATATATGACATATGTGATACGGCTGCAGAAAGAGTGGGGAAATAGTAGACTCAAGCTATCCTTAAATTATATGATGAGTTGTCTGAATGACTGATCTGATCATAACAGTGAGAAAACGACGGGATGTTGGATGAATGTCTATGTTTCTAATCCTGATCATTCTGAGGACATGAAGACAAAGTTACCTGTGGAAAAAAAAAACAACACATTATTGGAGACCAAGTATAACCCATATGTGGAACGAATCGTATTAAGATTGTTCTGTAAATATATATGAGATGTGATTCCTCTCTCAAAATATCTGCATTAAATTCTGGGGATTGACCTAAGTGGAACCTCCCACAGAACTTCAGAAGTCAGTCACTAAAACTAAAACCTGGCATCAATAATAGGCCTGAGTTTTATTATCTGAAAATATTTCTGGTCATTCCTGATTCTTCTGAATTTGGAGAACTCAAATAGGAATTAAACACTGCACTGAAATGATAAGGCATGGATATAAAATCTAATAAATTGTTTTATTTTCCCCTTATTTTTGGCATGGATTGTGTCAGAGCATTTTAGCCTTGGATGAACTGTATCCTGACAACCTAAATCAGGAAGTCAGGAAATTCAGAGACTATTAAGAAAAAAGAGACCGAGGGGAAAAAAACATACAAATAAGTTTGATGACAAGAAACAAATTTCATTAAGAAGAAACCCACATGAGGAAAACCACTTTTTACTTTGCTGTTTTAATGGACAAAGTCAGCAATATAAAACAACCAGGTCATCTATCTATTCCTGCAGGAAAACCACTGGAGCCTTCAATATCATAGTGTCAGCTGCTTTTCTGTAGCCTGACCTCATGCGCTAAGAAGCATGAACTCTGCTAAAAAAGATTCCTTTGGGTTCAGTAAGACCGCCTCTTGTTTTTAAGTTTTTTGTACGTGTGTATGTGGGTATTGTGACACCTGCAGTCTGATAGAGCTGTTATTGCCCTAACTGTGCAAACTAATTTAGGCACCCTGTTTTTTTTTTAGTCAGGCTTAAGTGGCTGATTTTAGCCTTTGAAAACAGGAAACAAGTACTATAATTCTAAAGATATAATCTGGCAATCAACCCATTAAGAACAAGAAATCAAGGGAGGGTTTTTGAAGGTGGGTTTTTTTTGAGTCAGAAGCTTAAAATTGGACACAACTCCAGCACAATTTTCCTTAACTAACCCCTGACTCTAGTTAGAGCAGTAAGGGAGGGGAGGAGGAGCACGACTTAAATGGACTGAACCAGAAAATAATAAAAGAAAAACAATGCTATTCTCTGGAGAAAAGAGTGTCATGATGAAAAATCAGTTTATTCTCAGTTCGAATAAATTTTGAAAGAAAGAAAACACAAGAAGATAATTTTCAAAGGAACTGCTCTCATAAAAAATTGATGTGTGTATCATGGGGATAACTTTAAAAAGGAAGCAATAATTTAAACATCATTCCCTTTCCCAGAACCTTTGCTGCAAAATTGTAACAGAATAATCAAGTGCAGAGGTGTTTAGAAAAGCAGTTAGGTTCACCCGAAAGTGATTTGGGCAGGTTTTGTTTTCCCTCCTTTTGTTAATTTATTTTGATTAACAGCTAAAATGTATTTCAGTTATAAGCAGATCTAAGTTGTTAAGTCAAACTCAGTAAAAGAGAATGGCTAGTCAGGGGGAACACTGAATTGAAGGAAGGCTGACTTTACCTTCACAGTGCCCACGATCTAATCAAAAGCTCTGCTTCTACAGTCCATGAGTCAAATCTTGACCTCAGATACACCTGTAATTGAAAGATCAGTGGGAACTGTAAGTGCATAGCTAATGAATTACTTTGGTCCTAGGTGTTAGAAGATGAAGCAAAGTTCCAGCAAATCTCACTCCTGAGAAACTGAACCCAATCTGAGAAACAGGATGACAAATATATGCAGCCAGCTATGTAAATCCATGACTTGGCTTGTCAACGATGACATTAGGCAGAGTTCCCAGGCAATGTAGGGATACAGCCATCCTCTGTTTTATGCTTTGGACTAGAAGAACCTAATTTGACTCCCATAACTGAAAGTTTTGAATTTGGGTCTGCCTTTAATGCTTATTTGCTGAAGATGATGGACAGAAGCTGCCTCTAAACTCCTGCCTATGTTCTGGCACTACTCACCTGAGCCGGTACCTTCACACATAGTGTCTCCTTGGTATTATTTAACAGGCGGTTCCTCCCATGCCACTGATATGAGAACAGACCACATGAAAATGGAACGAGTCCTAAGACACTGAGTATTTCCCCTCCCCGTCCTGGATGTTTACAAGCATTCTTTGCTGACAAAACAATATTTGTACAAACCAGTGACTGTGCTGGGGTATTTCAGTCTAAGCATGTGGCTAGATATGTAGAAAAACACTCAGAAAACAACTTTCTTAAACAAATAAACAGCTCAGCTCTTGAACTTTATGCTCACAGTAATCTTTGTCATCATTAATCACACTCAGTGTTTGACTTAGCAGTCTAAATGGGGGGGGCAGCAGGGAGGAGGGCAAAAGAAAGTCATAACCCTCTGTTCAAACCAGCTGAGAACTGTTTTCTTAAACATGCAATATACGATGGGCCTGATCCAGCTTCTGGGAAGCACTGATCTTGTGAGGAGACAGACCTGATGTCTTTGGCATGAGTGTTACCACAGGAACATGGAGGACATTCATAGGTAATCGCTAAAAGACCCAAAGTCCCTTATGAGAAGACTCCACAGACCCGCACAGTGTCTGTGGCTGTATATTAGCCATTCAGAGTCTGTTTCTGTTTAACAAATGATAAAAACACAATCCAGCTCCTAAGAAAGACAGTCTCTGCATTAAGAAGATGCTTAGGGAACAGGATCACTTCAGAAGCCTTGAAGAGCAGTCGGATAAGGAGCTCACAAACACCTCTTTCAAGCACCACCCTTACTTCTCCTAAAACTAGTCTCTCACCTATAGTCACAAATCCAGATGGAGAAGCTGAGGTAGTCTCTGTTGTCAACATATATTATTCTCGTTACTGTCTTATGACAACAGAACATTCTTGATTTATATACAAGTTATTGGAGTCATCCACATTATTTTTTTGGGAAGGCTGAAGAAGAGAAGATGGCTGCTGGAGAGGTCGAGTGGGGAAAAAAGTGTGGGCAAGGAAAACTGATTATTGCTGCTAGCAAAGCTTGCTTTTTTCCCCCTATTGTCAAATAGTGCTGTTCTGCTGATGAAAACCAGCTGGGCCCTCAGACACTTGATGAAGCAATAAGGTCCATATGCTGAAGGCTAACATGAAGCAAAGGTGCTAATTACTGGCTTGTAGGTAAAAGAAAAAAAAAAAAGGTTGCACCTGCACACTATAAGTTCTGAACCTTCATTGTCCCAGGAACAGGAAAACCATAATTTAAACAACCTGCCCCACTCATTGTTCTTTTATGAGGGAAAATTTGAATTTTAAGACATATTGTGACCCTGAGTGACAGAAAAAACTACGCAACCAGGTTTGCACACTGAACTGATTTAAGAATCAAACAGCTTCTAGATGGAGAGATTAGCTGACACGTAGTGTGGGACCAGTCATGTCCCTTATTATAGCCTCAGCCTGGACACAAATAGATTCTGAAAATCTTTAATCTCCTGTAAACAAAATTGCCAGAGTCCCACAGCCTCAGCAGATGTGTCTAATTGCCAGCTGCTCTAAGTCAGCTGTGGATCCCGGTATGAGACTACAGGCTTCTGTATCTGCTAACTTACTGCTGTCGATGGAGCTTGTTCTGCTGCTGATACGCAAGGATCAACTTGTTTGCTTGCTTTCACAAACCACACATGCTTCATGAAGAAGCTACAGAAGCCAGGAAGGTGACAGTCCTTCCCTCTCCATCCTTACTATTATGTCCCATGATGCCAACATAGCACGATTAAACCTCGAGTCAAATGATGTGCTGTTGGCTTCTGCTCACGTTGCCTTCCTCACCCTGGCCTCTTTCTACACTGTCCCGTTTCCTTTCTTTGATTACCTTCTCTTGCCTTCCTTGAATTTTGTTTCAGGACAGATTTCCACCTTCCTTCATCATTTAATTTTTCTTCTCAAAAGTCCCTTCAGCACAGTCCCCTAGGTGTGGCTGTAGCAGGGATGCAGATGTAAGTGAAGGCATGGGACCAGCTGGATGCAGATAGGACCCTGCCTCGAGGGCAGTGTTTGGGGGAAAGGTAGGATTGCCTCCGGTCAGTTAGCTGTCAGCAGCACTGCAGTGTTGTGCTCCTGCTTCTGACACACTTTCATTCAGCAGCTCTACATGATGGGGAAGGCGGCAGAGAAAATATGTTTGTAGGATGTGCCTGTCTAAAATCAGCAGAGCAGCACTCTCCTTGTCAACTTGTACCCAGCTTCCTGTTTTGATGCACAATTCCCTGACTGCTATTTAATCCAAGTTTGGCTCTAGAAGATTACAAAATACATTTTTGGCAATAGCTTTCTGAGATTCCTAGCAAACAAAACTCGTTTTTGGGAAGATGCCGAATTCTAATAAAGCTCTTCAGGAGAAATCTTTCTAACTATAACTACTATGACCACTTAACTGCATTTAAGCACTGATGTTGGAAGTAAGCTGTTACACACTTTTCTGGAAATGATTAATTAGTACTGTTGTCACCAAAAAGACTACCACCCTGTGGAACAGCGTGACCTCTGGACAAGATTAGACATGAGGCCCAAGTTGAAACAGCTCTTGAATTTGATTCAGAGAATGGTTCCCTTTCACAACAGAAACTACAATAATAGGAAACTTGGAAATAACAAATGCCACCAAACAATTTCTCAGATACCACTAACTTGGAGATAATTCTCTAATGTAATATTTTAAGCCTAAGGCATCATATGGAATAGATCTCTTCAGAGTCTGCAACATGCAGGTATGCAGCCTCTGAAACTAGAGTAAGATACAAGATTTTAAGGAAGGTACAATTAAACAGTTACAGTAATATTTGTGATACAATCCTAATAATTTGGGGAACAGGAAAATAAATGGTATCAGAATACTACTCCATGCTTTCTGTTTGCACCAGAAATTTCATCTGCTTGGTATTCTTTTCAGCTTGAAAGTGGTGGTAGGGTGTGTCTTTCTTTTATTTAATATATATTTGGTTTTTAAAGAGGTGTCACATCACATAGAACTTCCTCTGATATTCCTGAATGTATGGATAAGATCATTCTTCAAAATGAGTGTAAGAAGTAGCAACGGACATGCCCTGGTTCCAGCGTACAGTTCCCTTGGTGTATATACACAGAAAGATCCCGCAAGGCCTAAGTGGACTCAGGATCAGCACTTTCTTCTTTTTATAGGTTTGCAAATTTCACTGCATATTCTGAATTTTGCTGTAATCCAAGGGGTGCTTTTTAATCAATTAGCAAGATTTCAGAGGATTTCTCAGGAGTATAGCAGTGATAAAGAGCCCTCAGATTAAGAGATATTCTGTTAAAAACTCTCGAAAGCGAATGTTTCATATCCTAGCTTCCTCATGTTCCAAACAATGTTTAAGGCACACAGTAAATAAAACCTAAATACAGCCAATACATACGATTCTTATTTTAGTTCTACCAGAAAACAGTAGGAGACCAATTTGATTAATTCTCACTTCACACCCAGACTCTTTCTTTGTAGTACACTCTCCCTTCTAGGTCAGACCTACTAGAAACATGGTTGCAATACCTATTGTCTTACAAATCCACAAATATTCTACCTAGATAGCCATAGGCAAACTTTTGGTTTTTTCTCCCACTCCCAGAAAAATCAGACTACTGATTCCTACAAAGACATGAGGCATGAGCTTCAAATAAAACAAGAGGTTAGCAGAAGTTTGGATAATTGCCATGTTAAAATTGTTGGGTCTAATGCACTCGGATGCTAGACCATGTAAGATTGTAAGATGCATGAAACTTTTAAAATACATCACTAATTAACTAATTAAACCTTGGAACCACTGACAGATACTATTAGAAAGATGTCTCTCAGGTGAGACTAAAGAAGACCAGGAAAGGACAATGACAGTGTCCATCTTTAAATAAGAGGCAGAAGAGGAAAAGGGGAAATTTTAGACTACAGGTCCAGGTTGCCAGAGAAATGCTAGAACAAATAATCAACAAACCATCTGTAAATACCTAGAAAATAAACAACGTGATAAGCATGAGCCAGTTTACATTTGCCAGAACAAACTGTGCAAAACCAAAGTAATTCCTAGAACCACATAACAGAACTTGCGGATAAAGAAATCATAGTTGTTATATAGCTCATCTTAAGAAATGTACCAGACAGCATGACACGATGTGCTCCAGCAAAATTTATGGAAATGTGGACTAGGTGAAAGGAAAATACAATTCTCTTTTCAGTAGGGACCAATCAATGGTTAAAGGGTCTTTCCTACATCAAGTATTTCTCAGTGTTTTCACTAATGATGCAGGAAAGAAAAAAAAAGTATTTATCAAATATCAAAAACAACTTATTCATGAAATTTGAAGATGACACCAAGTAAGACAAATGCTTAATGCACAAGAGGACAGAAAAGACACCGTAATCCTCCTACTTTGGTGTTAACAGTCAGAAAGCCATAGGACACTGCCCACAGGGGAGAGGACTATTTATTGCCTCTATACAAGAATAAACTGCTGCATGAACAACAGATAGAGTACGGGTACCCAAGAAGTATTTAGGTAGGAAAGAACTAGGGGTTATGTAGTTGATCGTAGGATGAATGATGCCCTTGCTCAAATGACATCCAGGAGCAGCCTGCAAAAGAAGATACACAGTCTGCAAGAGAGAAGGTTCTCCTTCTTCCCCTTTCAGAGCTTGCGAGGCCTCAGCTACCATATCTGAGTAAAAATATCAAGCATTGAAGACTCCACAGGAGAACTACAGATTAAAAGTCTAGAAGGTATGCCTTAGAGGAAAGATTGAAAGATTTGAGGTTGTTTGTTTACTGAAAAGAGGATGGAGGGGACATGGTAATTGTCTTAAAACATACAAAAGAAAGCTGCAAAGAGAAAGAAAGTGTTTTCTATGCCCTTGACGTATAGAACTAGATTAATGGAAAGATTTAGATTCACATTAACAAGGGCTTCCTACTAGTATGAACAGTGAAGCTCTGGAGCAAACACGAGGAGACTGTGAACTCCTCATCATGAAACATTTTTAAAAAGTGATCAAACATGTGTAAGACATGATACAAATATGGTTGATACTGTCTTTCCTTGTCCATCATTTTGAACTTCTCTTTTTCCTGTGATCCTATGAAACCACAGTCCACAAAAAACTGATTGGCTCTGAGGTTACAGTCTCTAGACCCCTACAAAACAGTGCATCTCTGTAGTACAGTTCTCAAATAAAAGTTTAATGGCAAGGGCAGACAGTGGTCCACAAAAAAATTTGAGGTTTGGCAGTGGTCGGTTAGCTGAAAAAGCTTGGAGATACTGGCACAGGCCCTACCTCAAAGTCTGAACTTATTTTACATCCCACCTTTATTCAGCCAGAATCTCACTGAAATATGGCAAAAAAAAATATTTGCCCCCCTTTTTTCTTTTTTTAAACTCATGGAAACCAGGAAATTCTCCCATTTTTGCCAGCAGTACAGCGGTACAATTTTTCTTTTTTTTTTTTTTTTTTTCACACAACTAAGGTGGAGTAACTTTAACCACCCAAGATGTATAATTATCACCCTGAAATGCACTGCCTGGAACATATTATTGCTGTCATGAAATGGAATTTATACACAGTAAGGAAACAGTTAGCCCCACAGATTTACTGGACATTATCGACAGGGCTATGACATCAAGGACAGCCAATCCAACAGCTCCAAGCAAGCTCAGCACTCACAAACGATTTTCTGCTTCTAAGTACCTATTACCAATAAAACAAATGTTATTACTGTGTATTTTTAGGTAGTCCAGTTGATTTGTCAGCCAGTCTTTTGTACGCTGAAGAGGTCTATGTGGCACGGTGAGGCTAACTCGGAGAACTTGAAAACAAGGTGTTTTCTTACTTGGTTCTGCATTTCAGGAGCTGCTTCACAGTAGCACTGCTGAAGCAGAAGGTCACACGCAGAATAAAACCACGACAAACGACCATTTCTGCTCATGGACAACAAATTCTCATGCCGTCTCGGCATTTTTGTGTATCAAACTGCAGCTGTACTCAAAGAAGAGGAAGGAACCGTCGGTAATTCCTGCAAAGCCCCAACCACGGCAAGCCCCAACAGGCAGGCAGTGGTTGTGAGTGTCTCTAACATCTACCCCGGTCCGACGGAGACACTCCGAGAGGTATCTCGGACCAGCTCCAGCTCACCAGCACCAGACAGACCTCACCACCCATTAGGATCTGGCTAAGTTTTAGAGCCATGACACATTTTGGCAGGTTGGCATCCGGCGGTTCAAATGCACCTGCTTACAATTAGTTACAAGGAATTCCACATAAAATACCTCATTGCTTGGATCAGGGTACCTTGTTCACATACTCATATTTTAACCCTTTCAGTATCCTTGTTTTATTAAAGGTTGGACAGAGAGGCTTCCTTTAACTTTCCTTGACCTTTTCTTCATCAGGGCTTCCCTTTTAAGAGTTCAGTGTAAGGACTCAATATTGAGGACAAAAGAAAAAAGCCCATTAACAGCGGTGCAGGAGACTGAATTGGACCATCTGAGGACAATTAAAGTAAACATAACCCACTGAATATTCTGTGTAATTCTGAGCAGAAATGGATTAACTCCTAATATGGAGTTAATACTCTTCCAAAACATACAATAGCATTTCCTTGTACTACTAATTATGACAATAAAACAACTGTGTTTAGAGAGGAAATGAAGAAACACCAGAAATCACCTGGTCACCCAATACACGTGCATTATTGAGCTATAAACTTCCATTTTTGGATATCACTACCACGTTCTGCTGCTACACTGATATTTTTAATGCCTCACAATATGAACTTTAAGAGGGACAGATTGCCTGCTTTATATACTATTATGGGAAATAGAGATTTTTACTGGGACAAAATAATGAACTATCAAACAAGCATGCTCTAATTGTAGCTAATAAATAGTCACAAAATCCTGTTAACTCCAAAAGCCTGGGGCAAAAATGCATTTATTTCAGGAAAATAAGAAGTAAATTAATTTGCGATAGGATGCACCTGGAGGAAGTTTAGATCTAACTGTTGGCCCAAACCAAATATTAAGGATGTCTGGATCCAGTTCCATATTCATATTCCATCTTGCTTCTATCTCTATAACATGACGGAATAGGAAAAGCCAAACTCCAGATCCAAGAATACAGAATATTTCAAGGATTAACATAAAACCTTTTTCTTCTTCGATAAAACATAGAACATCCTTGTAGTCAACATGGCACAAAGTGGATGTAAACATAAGCATATGAAATTTAAGTCTCTTCATCCATGTTCTATTTCGTTTGACAACAGTAACTTCACATCCCTAACTGCATTATTTTCTCAAATGAAAGAAGAGTAATGCTCACCAATAGCACAGCCCTATAGCAGCAAGAGATACAGAATAAAGATTGAGTACCAGCCTTTCAAAACACCCTTCTACCCTGATTTAAAGTGAGTAAGGAAATTTGCTATCACAAAAGCATTTGTGTTTCTGGTCTCCCATTCTTTTTATGTTTTATTTAGGACTTCAGTTAAATTGAAAAAATATCTGACATTTAGACTGAATGGGCAGTTAGAATTCAAGGTGCTGACAATGAAATCAACTCTTTCTTGTAAAACCATGGGATCAAACCCAAACTATATTGCAACGATCGTATTTTTTCTTTTTTTTTTGAATCATTAAGGTCAAAATAATGTGGTATGTTTATCCTCCCCTACTCTAGCTGGCAACCCTCCTGCTTCCTTTCTCCAACTGGAGGGGAAGGTGAGAGGCTGCTTTGCATTGTCTGGCAGGGGACGTTTGTCTCATGGGAGAGAAAATGCCTTCCTACAGACTACAAAAAAAGTCTCAGTAGACAGGATATACAGCACACTCCATGTAAACTTCATTTCGATGTAATTAAGTGAGGTTTGCAAGGCACATCACTTTATGTGTTACTAAGTTTGCTCTGGCATACTCCAGGAGCGAAGTCCGTCTGGGGCCAGAGAGCAAAGAAAAGGCTGAAGACTGCAGACTTCCGAGTGCAAAACCACCTGGTAGGTTTTAGATGCTTAAACCAAATTGTCCCATATAAAGGCACAGACTGTTTTAGGCCATATGGATCTCAATGGCATCAGTGTTAGAGAAGCTATCTAATAGACTTAGATAGGTATTGATAGATCCACAGAGCAACACATAAGGAGGGCTGGAAAGGACACCGAGGTCCCTTACAATCTTAGACAGTAATAGGGTTAATCTAGAAAACATCTCTGACACTTTAGAAAACTTTCAATCTAGCAAAAAAAAATAGAATCACTATTGCAATGTACCAGAGGAAGGGAACAGGAAAATTGCTATCCACAGCTTTAACCAGTGCAAACTTCTATATTATCAAAGCAATACAATCAAAGTATTTCTTCATATCTAGTCCGCAGAAGCCAGATGCACTTAGAGAGTGTGTGTGTTTGTATATACATATATATATATATACATATACATACATAATTCTCATCAAAGTCAGTGGGAGTTGTGCAGCCTCACAAAAAGGATACAGACTTCTGACTTAAAGCACTTTAGCCATGGAAATTACAGAAAACTTAGCTTGTCACTAGTCTCTTGGGGTGTCTGTCTCCCATTCAGTAGTTCACTTGAAGCAATTAAAAAACAAAAAACAAACCGTCTGTGAGGTTTTATTAAAGACTTTTATGTAGAGCAGGGTTCAACAAGATGTTTGCTACTCCAGCAAAGATTTATGCCAACAAAAGCCAACTTGGGCTTTCAATATAAACCAAATCCCTCTATATTTAGTTGAGCTTAGAGGATTCAGTATCACGTTCGTGTGAATCGAATAGCTGAAAGGATGGAATCTATAACTTGCATTTCTCTCCTTATAATTCTTGTTGACTTGACATAGTACCACTCCCTCCTAACATATTCTTATTCCCCCAAAGCTTGAAATTCTAGTGAGAGCTGTAACAACATCTCAGTTCAACAGCTTTCTGATTGTTCCCTCATCATATAGTGATTTCCCTGAGCTCTGTGCTTCCTTGACAGCTCTTTCTCATTACAGAGCTTTCCCT
>NW_009603231.1:54310-120484 GCF_000690535.1 Cariama cristata
TCCTATCCTATCCTATCCTATCCTATCCTATCCTATCCTAGAACACAGAGACCTCCCCCTTCCCCTCTCCTTCCCCCATTTCAAGTCTCAGTAGGAGTCCATGACTCATTTTTATACTCCCTCCCCAGGAACCATGATTTTCCCAGGTGTATTTCATAAGGGAGAAAACAAATGGTTGCTCAGGCAAAAATATCTTTCAGGTGAATGCACATTGAGACAACACACAAGCAGCATGGAGGAACCAGATTTACCTTTCCCATTGTTTACTTATTCCCAAATCTAATTCCCTTCATTCACTGTATCACCAATTCCTCTTGTTTTTCACAGTTGGCCTCTGCCTTCCTATATCCTCTTCCCTCTTAATTTTAGCATGCTTAGGAAAAGCAAATCACCCCAAAGAAATTCCTAGGGGAAAGTCCTTATGCAGCTATGAGGTAGATAAAGAGGAGCTTGTTTGCTCAGCTTATTGACGAGCAGAAATTTTGCCAAGCTGTAAAGAGCAGGAGTGTTACTACTTGATTATGGCCAGCTGCTTCACACTGTTACAAAAGTCAGTTTTGCTGAATGCTTGAATTTTTGGCTATTTTTTTCACAATTATTCTGTAAATGCTTGTGAAAGCCTCCAAAGCAACAGCTTAACAAATGGTATTTACCATCCTCCTTTTCCTATAGGAGTCATTGCTACGTTATCTTTACAGGTGTTTTCCTTATAGCAGCCCTGGTACGTGAAGTGGGGATCAGCAGCTCCGCTGCATCATTTTCATTCTCCTTTTACTTGTGCTGTGGTGTTGATTGTTCTGCTTTCTCCACCTGGTGCCTTCTCTGATCTCTCTTTCACCGGTAACAAGAGTCTTTCCATTCAATTCCTAGTGTATCATAGAGGGATTTATTTTCAAAGGTGCCTAATTTCCTGTTGCCTGTTGTAGTGGACCTTCCTAGAAATCAATATGGTCTAATCAGCACACTGGGACCTTGTTTCCCTATCAAATCTCCTTGGCATTAGAAAAGGGAGATGGACATCCAACAAGAACAAAAGCACTTGGGCAATTTCTTAGCTGGTACCATCAGATGAGTTCATTCCTCCACACTAAATTCTTACAGAAGTTGAACTTACAGGGATACACAGGGTTGTCTACTACAAAATGAGAAAACTTCGATCTCCATCATTCCATCTGAAACTGGTAGAAATAGGAATTTCTCCAGGCCTCATAGACAACTTCTGAAAGGCATAAGACTTGGCGTAAGTGTAAAAGAGGAGACCACGAAAGGGAAAGAAAAAGGAAAGGAGGAGAGGAGGCCCTCTCTAAGAACAGCTGGAGAAAGAGAAACCCTGCAGCTGCATCAGGGTGGCTACGCTGTCTGCCTCCAGCCCTCTCCTTGGAGCCCATACAGGTGGAGGGTCCACTGGTGTGCCGTGATCTGTGGGGCTGATGGCACGAGTGATGGATCACATCTTGCAGCCGGCACTGGCCAGTGACCTGCAGCTGGGAGCCCTGCCCAAGCTGGGGGTCCTTCAGCGGCCGCAGGCCTGCGGTGCAGATGCACGTGGCAAAAGGGGATGGATGAAATACATCTCACCGGAGGTGTGAGGTATGCCGTGTTCCCACGCACAGCCTGCGCTGCTCTGTTAAAACCAAGGCTGGATGTGGCACTTGTCTTCAGAAGGTTTATGAAGTACATTAAGAAGGAGGTCAATGCTATTTATGAGGAATAGCAGACTGGGAAAATGGGGCGCAGGCGAATGAAATGATCAAGATCACCCAGGAAGCATCTGGCAAGGTCAGGAACTGAAGCCAGTTCTAGCCTGGTGCCTACGTATGGCTTTGGTACAAGATTATCCATTCTGGCTTGTCATGTATAAGAACAGACATTTTACAAGCAACCTTTCCTAACAAGATTTTTTTTTTCTATTATTATTCTTCTTAAAATAATCCTGCTATTAAAACACAAGTGAATTCACAGGCATAAAACTCCATTTAAATAACATTATATTGACAGAACCTGACACAAAGCCTGGAAATTCAGAGTTATGGTTGGCATTCCCTGCTGATCTCGAGTCACTGTGCCTTTTATTTTCCACATGAGCATTAGTGTCAGCCTTAAGTGTGGATTTCCTGACTTTTTCAGACTGTGTCACAGTCTTCACTTTATTTAAACACAGAATTTTTCCTGCAAATATCTACTGAATAGGTCACCAGAATTACAGTGTCATTTTGCTGCTTCTAAAGTAAGATCTGGAAAATGAACTAAGAAACAGTACAAATCTTAATCCAAAGTTCTAACCAAACACAGTCCTAAATTTTCTGTCTTTATGAAGAAGAAAAAAGATGGGATGTGGGTTTCCTTAAAAAGCAAAAAAAAAAGTTTTTTGTCTCTTTCTGTCCAGGACTGGAAGAAGAAATTAAAAAATAAATGAAAGATCATCTCACATTGCCTTGCTCTGCTTTTGCAAAGGCAGGGAGTGCAGACTGTTCAGTCACGGTCATATATCTGAGCAAACGCTGTTTATCAGCTAAACCGCCTGGAAGAGCTGCCAGGGCTTCCATCAGTGAGCTGAATTTTTGGCCACGACGAACCAGCCAGGCAATTACAGTTCCTGGTACCCACCAAAGGGAGATGTAGAGTCAATATAAGCTGTGCAGTAATTAGTACAGGGGAGGAACACGTGCATTTTACTTCCAATATGCCATGCTCTCCCTGCTACTTCACAGACACATGTCCAGATGTATGGCACCATGTGCACTGGGCATGTGCCCAGGTGATGTGCTGGGTACACAAGCAGTTCGATGAAAGCAGACCTATCTTATGAGATCAGGACTCAACGTGCATCGTCACGCTTGCATACATGCATACTGCCGTGTGCCCCTGATGGACGTGCGCTGAAGGATGGCAAGGACAACACCAGCAAAGAGCAGACTGCCTTAGGAGCCAAATTAGTCCTCCAGGCCCATCTCTGAGGGACCTGGGAAAGAAGATGATGGGCGGTCAGGCCGCAGGTTGGCTGTTTGGTCCTGCAAAGCCAAATCTGGATCATGAGAGCAACACATAGAAATCATCCATTCACCAGCTCTATGACATACCACCAATATATCTGTAATGCCTTCTCTTTAAAGCTCCCTCATGCCAAATTCCCTGATTTGGACAATTGGTCTATATTCTACCAATTAAAAGTACAGGTGTGCAGCCCAACTGCATCTGTACAGGACCGAAGACATCATCAGGGCTTTGCTGCTTATAGCTTCACTAAGCCCTGGCCCAAATCTGGCCCACAACCCAGGAGACTCAGGGATCATCTTCTCCTTCAGCAGACGCTGACCCAGCATACAAGCTTCTCTCCCTGTGCCAGCCGATAGTCTGGTCCAGAGAGCTGGAGGGGATGAAGGAAGAGTTCAGAGCAGCATCCGAATCCCCACCTCTGCTGGTGGCCCCCCAGGGTTGGGCAACATCCTCCCCTGCACCCCAACCCTCTCCCACCCCAGTGCAGCCCTCTATGGCATGCGTGGGTTTTATGACTGTTGCAAGTGGTGGAGATGCAAAAGAGAAATCCTAAAACTTCAATCCATCCTTCCAGGGCTGGATCACAGAGTCACTGCATGGTCAGGGTTGGAAGAGACCTCTGGAGATCATCCCGTCCAACCCCCCTGCCAAAGCAGTGTCACCTACAGCAGTTGCACAGGATCGCGTCCAGGTGCCGGGTCTAAGTCATCTTCCACTAGTGCTGCAGTGTAAATGCAGGGGATCACCATTCTCTTCAAATTATGCTGAATTTCACATTAGCCTTTTAACCTATGACTACCTAAGCCTGTTAGAATTCCCAAGGAACTACACATGACTAGTCCTACCCAAACATAAGTATGGGCAGAGTTTGGGCCCTTGTACTACCTTCAGCAAGCACATGTACAGGATGCACTTGCATAGATTGCATTTGTACAGATGGACACAAGCAATTAACAATTCCTCATGGCAATCCTTTACCACGTTTGCTCAAATTCTGTTGTCACTGGCAGACACCACGGCTGATTTCCTTCTGTATTAAGGTAATGTCTAAATTAAAGTCCTCATTGCTCTGAGATGGTAAATTGCAATTTTTAGGTGTTATTTCAGTTTATCTGAATTTTTCTTGTTGCCTAATTCCCAGCTTCTCAGAAACGTGGCTCTAGAAAGTAGCTCAGTGGTAGAAAACTGGAAAGATTATCCCTTTATTTGTCTCAGACACAGCCTGGTATTTTAAAACAAAATACTAGATAAAGACTATTTCTATCACTTACGCAATTTCTAAAGTCTGTATGAGAAACTACAGGAGAGGGTCCAGTTCACATAATCCTCTTGAAGATAGAAAATAAGACAAGTTCTTAGCACATATTTTACTTAGAAGATCACTATATACTGTGGCTTATTTAAGGCTTGGTGGTGAAGCTGTAATGTTGAGATCAAAGTAGTATTCAAAAACATGATCTTCTTTTAAGAAAAATCTGTAGATCATGCAGCGTTTGCTGGGTACACATAAACAACCAGCTTCATGAAACCTAATCATTTAGTAGTCTTGAGACAATGCTACATTCTTATAAAGCTTGTCTGTGACAACTCGATATTATAGCAGAAAGCTGAACTAACACGTCCTTAGGCCTGATCACTGAAAGGTCTATTCTCAGTTTAGGATCACATTCTGCCTTACACAAAGAGCAAAAAAAATGAAAAGGCGCTGTAAAGCCAAAAGAGAAAAACACACCCCAGACTAAGGACAGCGTAGACTTGGACTTACGCAACAGCACATCCCAGCACGGTGATCTGTCGGTCTGTTAACAGGATCCAGGAGGCAAAGAGGCCAAACTCTTTGCATCTCACATTGGTTTGGCGTGCGAGAGGCGTGCAAGGCTGCTGGGACTGGAGCTGTCCCGGGGGTTTGCGGCCACACTTGTTTCCCCTGCACCAGAAACGTGCAGCGCGGAGCCGGCCCGGCGCTGCTGGTGACTGCGAGAGGTCCGAGGGAAGGAGCAGCCACAGCCAGAACCATGCATGTAGCACATTTTTGCAAGATCTCAAGACTATTCGCTCAGGACGAAGCCAGGGATCTCAGTGCCTAACTCCCATCTATGCAGTCAGGAAGCAGGCATCTGTAGGAATGGCCTCTTCTGCAGGATGGTTAATATGGGATTTAACAACATTAACAACTTCACGTTTCTGTTAGTACTTAAGCACAACTGTGTACAGTCTTTTTTTCTGCTATGCCCTTCTTTTCTCTTTTATTAAAAAGGGATAGGATTGTCTTACCATTAGTTTCCACGATTGCCTACACAGTACGAATATGTAACCATATACAGAATCAAGCAGCACACTGAGCTCCTCGTGCTGAGGTCTTGAAGTCGGAGCAAGCAGAGGAATAAAAAGCCAAAGCCCGTCTCCGTTCCCCACCGGGGCAGCGCGCGGTGCTGCACGAGCACTTCCCGCGTTGCACAACGGCAGCTCCCTGCTTGAACAGAGCGAGAACGAGCAGGCAGATCGTGGCAGGAGCCAGCATCCTCGCCTTGAAACGTTGCCTTAAAAAGTCATATTTGGGTTCGGCCATCTGTGAGGGCTGGGAAGCCGCCGTCTGGGAAGCAGATAACACCTGTCAGTCGAATTCAAACCACCTGTGGGGACTGGGTGGGAGCAAAGCTCAGTGGTGCATCCCCACCCCCAGCTCCCGCTGCCCCCTGGCACCCACACAGTCCCTGACTCTCCTCCCACATCAGGAGACCCATTGGTACCCAGCAAGGGAGGCTCCAAACCATAGACTCTCGGCTGGGAAAAGAAAAAGTGGTAGAAGGTTTTTAATCTGCAGTAGAGTCTTCTTCTCAATACATAATGTTGCGAAATCCAGTTTCATGCTTTTGCGATTAGTAACCCACATGTAGTGCTTGTTCCTAAAATTACATCGGAAAGACTTAAGGACACGATGCATAAACATGCATGTTAGAACATAGAAGCTATTCCCAAAAAGGTAAAAAAAAAAAATAATCTATTTTTTCTCAAATCCAGAAACTTTGACATCACATGTATGCATAAGAGATTAAGTGAAATGCCAAAAGTAACAGTTTCAATTGGATTTCATTACTCTGTGATGAGGTTGTCCTCTGTTATTTTTGGTATAGCTCTTAATGAGCTGAGCAACCATGCCAGTCTAATAAGCATTTACTTTAAAGTCTTTCTTTAATTTAGAAAAAATAGTTCAAAAAAAATCACAATTCATTCTGAAGAAGGAGTGACATAAAAGACTCGGTTACAGAGCAGAACTTTCCTTTTGTGTTCACGTTCATGTGGATAAGAAGGTTATGTTGGTGACCCCCCTAATATTTCCTTTTTTTCCTTTTTTTTTTTATTTCTGGATTTCCGTGAAGCATGAACTGTTCTTTTAATGATCTGGAACTAGAAGTTTCAAGGGGTGGAGGTGAAGAAAATGGGAGAGAGGAAAAATAATTTCACACTTAATACCTGATCGGGTGGGTCATTTTTGCAGAATGGAATATAATTTTTTTTAATTTCTTCACTGAGTAAAATACATTTGTCCCATGTTCCTTACACCTCATTCAGACATGAATGTGTCCTTTCTTCACGTACGCTGGAGAAAGATGTCTTCACTTTGGAAAAGACTAAGTTATACAAATAAGAAGGAGATTCTCCGAGCATGAAATTGCCTAACAAAAATGGCATATTTCATAACAGAAATGAAAAATCAAAAAGACCTCTCCATGTCTCTGCATGAATTCTTTGTCTAAATGAGTGCCACATGTCAGGGTTTCTCATGGAGAAAAGGGAGGAATTTTTCTTTCCGAATCTCACATATGGTACACAACCTAAATCAGATGGACTTAAAAATGCAACCAAACTATGCACAGTTTCATTACGTGGGCTTTCAGGATATTAATGCTGCCTGTTTATCAGAAAAAGCAATTTTAAAAAAAGAAAGCAGAAAATTCTCAATTTACATCAACTAGGCCCACTCTTTCCCAGTGAGATTATTAGTGATGAGTAGAATGTAATCTTGTTAAAGTGTGATTTAATTTCCAGTTCAGACGCTTTTCCACGTGCTGCAAGTGATAGCCATCATGAGACCTGAAAATCTATAAAGAGTTTGCTTTCTATACCTCACAAACCTTGTCACTCTCAAGGTCATGGAAAACCTTGTGATGCATCAGTGCAATGATGCTACTCTGCAACCGGAGGCCTTGGATAGAGGACCTCAAGTGTAAAAGATGGCAGGATTAGGTCCCAAGCCTCCATGCTTACCTCCTTAAACAGCTTCTTCGCAGAGTCCTGAAGGTTCTTGACAGGCCTAAATCCCTTGTTTAACAATACAAAAAGTTAGTAAAGGGGAAAAATACTCTTTTTTTTTGATCCATGTTTGACAAGCAAGACTATTTAAGTAAGAGCATATTACTTTAAAATCCTTGTAAATAACGACATTAACATATATCTTTCTAAAATAAAATTCATTTTGTTATTCCTTCAGAACTAACCATACAAAAAAAAAAAAAAACCAAAACCAAAACACAAACCAAAAACGATGATTACCTCTTGTTTAATAAATTACTTTTTCTACTTACCCTGCCTTTCAGTCTTCCAGGAATAGCCTGGCATATGATCGGGTGTCTGTTATAAATGGAGATTAATAAAGCTTATGTTTTAAAGGAGTTTAATACAGTCCAGAAGAAATTAAACCAGAAGTAGCACAACAAAAAGCCTATTAATATTGCTACACCAGGGACCTCTTAAAGGCACACAGCTTTGGTGTATTCCAAGTTTCATCTCGCATAGTACCTTCAACAGGATGTGGGTTGAGAAGGTTTCACAATGCGTCTGGTTCTCAGCAAATCAGTTGTTAACTTCTGGGTTAGTTTTCACTGAAATTGTCAAATGATCATTGTTCCCAATGTGATTTCTAGAACATTTTATTCCCTTATTAGATGTGTATTTCAGGGCACAGAATGACACACACTGGGTTTTGTTTGATCTACCTCTACATTAGTAAGTTCAATTATTCTAATAATAACCCTCAGAGTTAGGAAATGTTTCTGCCCCAGTGCAGTACTTATACCCTCTTGGACCACCCAAAATAATTCCTTTTACCATGAAAATGTAATATTACTTTCAAGATAGTAATTTGTTGCTTTGGGAGTCAAAGAATAGAGCAGGATGTAGAACACATCCTTGGGATGAGCAAAAGCAGAAGAGGAGTAAATCAGCCATGTTCATTTTAATTATCTATTAATATTTAGGGCACTTCACTGAGTTTGAGATGAAGAACAATTACATGAATCAAAATGCTGAGCTAGTTAGCTGCTTAGTTTGCAATTTCAAAAAGCTGAATATGTTTATTAAAATTTAAGTTCAAAACAACAAAAAACAAACAACAAAATAACTTTTGAATATGAGTAATCATTCACAAATAGAAGCAATTGTCTAAAGGAAGAAAGGCAAATATGTCCATATCATTATGGATAATTTACTAACTCAGTAAAAAAGTATCCCAAGCATAACCAGAGCAATGTTAAGTCAGCTGGCTATTTACAGTTAGGTATCTGAGGCTAAATCCACAAATGAGTGTAGGTATGGTGACTCTTCCTTTTGCCATAGCTAACTTTTGGGGCCAGTGTTAAATCCACTGTATTGACAAGTCTGAGTTCGCTACCTTACGTCCCTCCCACCACGTGCAGGAACATGGGCAGTACGGAGCAAGGCTCCCAGGGCAGCAGCAGGGACACCCATGGACACAACATGGGTTAAGAAGGAGGGAGCATGTCTGCCATTCTGCCTCTGTCCTCAACCTAAAAGCACTGAATTAGTCACCCATGGGAAACTGGTCTTCAATTTCTTGCACTAGGCACCTACAATTGCAGGTGTACAACAGGCTTATGGTTTATCTCGAATCACAGCTGGAAGAAACATCAGTACAGTCCATCTTATGTACAAGAACCTGAGCAGCAGGCCCTCTTCCTGGGTGCTAAGATACATCCTAATTTGGAGCATGATGTTCTTCATACCTCTTGAAGGTGGGACACTGGACAGTCCAGCACACAAAATAAACAAAGGCTGGCAAGAAAGAAAAAGCAAGACAATTCATTACTTGAGACTTAACAAGGGTGGTCCTGCTGGGAGAGGAAAGACAAGGATGATGGCCAGACAAGCCTGTGTAACACAAATTTCCATCCTGTCAGGTTCACATACACAGAAGAATACGTTCTTACTTTTTATTAAACTTCATCTCTCCCCTTGGAGGCTCTTCTCAACTCTCCATTGAACTCTAGGGAGTTTTCCACCCCTCTGAAATCTCATGCTTTTAGTAACCTTCCCTCAGCCTCTCTGGACTTGGCTTCCTTTCCCGTTCATCACTGTTGCTGTTTAAATGAGATGGGCAAGTCACTCCCTCCAGGTTGTCCCCTTTGTTCCTCTCACATGGCCTCCTTGCCTGAAGTGGGGCATCCAGCCCAGTGACTCCCCATCCCAGCTCTACACAACACCATAGCATGCAACTACAGACCAACTGTGAGCTATTAGAAAGCACACAGTGTGTACTGAATTCCTTTGCTTGTTAGGATCAAACTTTTATCCAAATACCGCATTCAGCAAGAACACTATTCCTGGAAATTGTTCCTCACGTGAAACGAAAGACCCTGTTCTGCCATGCTTTCTTCTTTCAACAAAGAAAATTATAGCATGATAGGAAATGGATTGGAAGAGATGTCAAAAGATTATTTGAAGAGATACCAAAAAACTCCCAAACTTATCTCCTCGTCACAAGCTGGAATCAATTTCATCTGAGCTAATCCTGATAGGATGTGTGTGAGGTCTATTCTCAAACACCAGCGTGGCAATTCTGCAGCCTTCCTCAATATTATACTTAAGACCTCAGTTATCTTTACAACCAGGAAGTTATTCTGAACGCATTACTTAAATCACTCTGGAGTACAGTTTATTCTTTTCCCCTTCTTGATACCTTTTATGTGTCTAAATACTGTTATTGTACTCCTCAGTCTCATTTTCCAGATAAACACACTCACTTTTTCCAGTCCTTCCCATATCTCAGATTTCGTAGCCTAGTCTGGATCATTTTCAACTGTTTTATGTCCTTCTTGGTATACAGTACCCAAAATGGTCATGACTCTTCAGCTGAGGCCTTGAGAAAGGAAAGATGGAGAGGAAGAATTATTTTAAATAGGCCCACCAAAACCAGTTTGACTCATTTCACAGTGAAGTGTGGGTCTTGGTGAGTGAGGCTGGCACAACCACAGTAAGATTTTCAAAAGCTCTTAGTATTTGCTCAACCTCATTTTTTTACAACAACGGCAGAAGATTCGGTACTTTTTGAAAAGCCTTCAAATGCATGTTAGCAGCAATATGCAGAATCAAACTGTCATTTGCAATGAATATCCCTGAGTAAGGGATGGTCAAAGGCTGATGTCAGCTGTTATATCTGATACCACTAATCATTGAATGCGCTCCTATAATTTTTAGTTGGAGGATGAATTTCAGTCCTGATCCTGCAAAAGACTGTATACACCACCTAAGCCATATTTCTGTGTAGCATTAAGGGGGGCCTTCTGCAATGGGATTAGTTTCTGCTATGTAGAAAACCAGATGACTTTATAAAGGTGGAAAGGAAGACAGAAGAAATTTGGGGGTTCCCAGAAGCTATAAAAAATTTTTACTTTTAATATCGTTTTAGCCAAAAATAGTTCTCACAGGAAAAAAACATTCTCTCTTTGTCTAACACTTTCCAAAATGGAATAAAACCTTCAAATGAGCTAAAAGTTTTTATACCATGGTATTCTACAAGGTTTTAAATTATAGGTTCCTGATTCTTCCATCCCTAAACAGTAGCCAAATATAATAATGTAGGGAATATAATGCCAGTTTAGCAGGTTTGGAAATAACGTTGTTGTGTTTCTTAATACAGAGCACTTTCACATGCTCCCTTCTGTGTGACTTTCAAGAATGGTGATGTGGCAATGTATAGTTGGCAAGGTACACTCCGTGACAACGGTTAATTAGGAAATAAATGATCCCAGGCCCATTTCCACGGAGTTCCAGTTGTAATAGCACAGTATGTAGGTTTAAGCTCCAAGCTGACTAATTCTAATAGTTATAAATGAAATGTTGCTTTGCTTTGATATATCCTTTAATTTCTTCCCTCTAAAGCCCTCTAAGTCCCTTCAGTGACTCTACACTGTAGCAACAGCTAGCGAAACATGTTGAGACGGTAAAACAATGTGTACGTTTACAAATTATTTTGGAGAACGAACTAAAGCTGTTCATTCACAGATCTTCCTAAGGAGCCAGGACTGTCCCCCTGCCCCAGCCGGTATAAAACCTACGCAGGGAAGGCTCCTGCACATCCTGATCCTGATATCAAGCGCAAAAAAAGAGATTATAGGAGCTCACTCAGGGGCCACATCATACATTCATTTCTAGCAGGAATTTAAGCTTTCTTCTTTGACTTTGCCTTAAGGCAGAGTAGGAGTACTCACATGGCAAGTTACAAATGGGAGGCAACTCAGGAAGTTACTACTTTTCGGAAACAGCCAAGGGAGATCCGCTAACGCAGCAGTATGGAAGAGTCATCAGGTGCAATTCACTGGACACCGGCATGAATTTTTGCGTCTCTCTCCATCTCCCTCCATCGGACTCCCTCTTGGGGACTATCTTTGGTACCACGCTGATACAAGACTATCTTGGGTACAACACTGACACAAGCCTTCTATTTTAAAAACTTAAATAGCAAAATTCCCTGCAATTTATAAATGAAAGAAGTAGTTAGTGGCCTTTTTAAAATTGCTAAGCACACTATCTAGGTCAATTCAGCTTCATCACAGATTCTAGGTCAAGATTTTCACATGCTGAGGGAATTCATTCGTCTCTTTCCTGTCTTGTTTCTCTGGTCTCTAATAAGGCAGAAATTTATGCTGCAGCCTTAGGATACTTCTGTTAAAGTCAACAGCAGTAAGGTACAGATGCCTTAAAAAGCAGGCTCTTGTGTGTTCACTGAACCACTTGTTTGGTCAGATCCATATGCTGAACATTGCTATCACCTTCTAAATAGCAGAACTTTATAACAAGGAGACCGAATTTTCTGCTGCTGTACATTAGCAAACATCAAGGAACTCAATGAAGATTCATACCCACCGCGAATCTGATTGAAAACACAGCATTTTGTACATGTACAAGTCTGGAGGTTGGCTGAAGAATAAGATCCCGTACATTCATACACAGAACTTCTATTGATGCCAGTGGGAAGGCCTGGGATAGTATAAATATTTTACACACATGCTGGTATATCCTGTGTTTGTAGAAGAAAATGTTTATTTAATTTAAAGTAAATGCATGTAGTGGGTCACATCCTCAACCTGACTACACTGGCTTCTCTGCCAGAACCAGATCATCTTCCAATGCTGAAAAACTGCACAACTTTTTGGATGCTAAAATCCACAGAGAAGCTTGAGGATATTTTGAGATTCATAATATACAAAAAAACTTTTATCTTTTATATATTCTGCAAAAATCATTGTCATGGAATATTAGCAAGGATATAAGGAAGATAATTGCATGGGCACTTCCACAATCTGCTTAACATGACATAGAACCTCATGATCAAATACCCACATTCCTATACTTCTCTGAAAAGGACATTTGTAGGATAGGGGACAAATTTAAATATTCAATAAATGTTTTCCATAAAAGAGGATGTATGCAAAGTAAACTCTGTTATTAGAAAGTCACTTAGATAATCTTCTGACTCTTGTCAGCTATTACTCTTCTGCAAAGTGTGAAATATCCACCTATTGCTGTTTTCTGCTATTTATCACTGTTGAACTTTCTAATAACATATATAGTGACAGTATGTTTCCCCCTCTTATGGTAAGGTCGGCTAAGTAAATGTAAGTGCTTTTTTAAAGTATATTTTGTAATTTTTAGGGTGGAATTTCATTGAAAAGGTTTATTTCATAAGCCACAGTTTGCAAAAAAAAACACTTGAAAAAAAGTCTTAGCCAAATTCCTCTGAACTTCATCGTACCAAAAATCAGACCAGCTACTTCATGAGATCTGTTTTATATCTCCAATGGCCAAAATTTCTTTCTCTTGAGCTGATTTTGAATATATAGTGGTACTTTGCTGCAGCTCTGCTTCATCTGTGTGAAAAACAGGTACAACCAAGTAAAATCTGAAAGACTGTCAGTAACTACCTCCAGGCAATGGTTCAGTTTGGTTTGTACTTTCAACCATTCTGAATTGCCAAGAATAGAAAACATGCAAAAGATGCAAATATAGTGTTTTAAGATCAGAAAAGTTGTCTTTGAGTCTGATCTCTTCCCTAATCCCAACCATAAGTTTTGCAATGGAAGCTCCTGCTTCAAAACCAACAGCCATTCAACTAGAGTGTCTTTAGAAAAATAGCCATGACCTGAGTCATGTCAATCAAGTCAATAGTCTACTGACAGAGAATGCAAAAATGTAACTCATCCCTAATATCAGACATCCACTATTAAAACACAGGCTCTATTTCTATTTGATCTGTGTTTGACTTTAAGTCATTGGATATTGCTACACCTCTCTCTGAACAGTCCGCTGTTGATAATTCCTATTGCTTATGTAGGTATTTCAGAGTATCATCAAGTGACTCTCAAACCTTTGGTTTGGGAATAAATTAATCCCTGCACCTCCGTTGTTATAAAACTGCTTCTGTAATGGTGTTTTCATCTGAAACTATCCAGTTTATCTTTGGCCTTCTTGAGTTGTGAGTACTAGAACTGGACACAACATCGCTGTAGCAGTGCTCCTCCACCAAACACAGAGGTAATGCCACCTCTCAGTTCCCAGTCATATATCACCATTCACATACTTTCTTTGATCTCCTGTAGCCAAACATTAAAATGAGAACCCATGGCCACAAAAACCCAACTTCTTTTACAATTTTCTTTCTTCCCAAGATAGATCACTCAGCCTCTGCCTTTCTGCAAGTGTGACATATGTTTCTTGATGTATGACCTTAAATACAGTTGAAATAAAAAAAAAAATTACCTATGTTTATAATTCATCATTCCCACCTTTTTTTGTCACCAACCATTATTATTAGCATCAAATTCATAGGGCTTTTTGCAAACTATTGATGAAATTGTTAATGTTAATGAACTTCCATGGGAACTTGTCATGCAGTGATGATTTCCCATTTCAGTTTATATCTGAACCCTATGACTTAATGAAGTCTTCATCTATTTCACATATGACACATTAGTTTTGAATCAGTCTATCTTATTAATAATCACTATGCCATGTGATCCCATGTCAAATGGCTTACACAAGTCTAGCTGCATTCCACTAATATTTATTCAGGACCCAAGAAAGAAAGTTATAGACAGTCTGAACTACATTTACTAGCAGGAAATAGTTTCACAGGGACCCATAGGCTGACATCTCCTTTCCATCCCAGGGAACCCTTAACCTGCCACAGTGGAGTCCAAGTCCAAGTTTCAGGTTGACTTTCGGACTTAGACTCTGGCTGTCAGCATTGAGTCATTTGCTTTGACCAAGGAAACGACACCTCTGCCGTTCGGTTTCCATCCTACCAGTTTATTCATTTTCCATTGTATTATCAAACACTTTCATATTAACCAATTTTTCAGACTTCTAGTGGGTGATTGTATGGTTGAAGAAGCCTAATGTAATTTTATATGAAAAGTATAACAAACAGGTAAAATAACTGGACCAAATCTTATTTTTTTTTATAGTATTGCTGGCAATAGTGACTCATTTGTAAATGACTGAAAAGGTGGGGAAGGCTCAAAATGGAGATTGTCGACATGGGTTGGATTTATAGCTAGACTCTGTTGACAGTGTTCACACCATATTTTGTCTCACTCTCTGCTGAGTTTTGCCAAATTTATCAACGTACTGCCATAGTGATTTACTCTTCAGACAGTGCCACATCATGGAATAATATTTGAGTAGTAAAAAAATTGAGTCCAGTGACCCATGTAGTGGGAGAAACTTGGGCAAATGTAGTTCACCTACTTCTCATTTGGGCAATAGAGAATCACACAATCCAGCCTGGAAAACCATATCAGTAAACTTACCCACTTTTCTGTGTATCACAATATCATCAATCCAGATCCTGTAAGGAGTTCTACTGAGATCAGGGTGGAAACCCATTCAGCAGCAGCGTAGCTATTTTCCCAGCAGACGTTGCTGCACTGTTTGAGGAAGATTCAGCCAGCAAAGCCACAGGAGTGTAGGGCCAAACTGTTAGGAGGTGTGACATTGCATTCCTCAGCATCACAGCAGGAGGTATCATTTGTGCAAGGAATCGGGGAGTAGCAGGGTGTCCTACATAGCTAGTCACCGTCCTTGCTACCTAAGCATGCTGGTACCTAGCAGAGGTTAAGCAGCCATAGTCTCAGGGACCAGCCCAGCACAAAGTAGTCTTAAGCCTGGAAAGGTTCAGAGGTCAATTTTCTCTCTCCTCTTCGAACTGCATGATGAGCAGATCAGCCAGATCCTGGGAGCTGACATTGTGTGCACATTTATTCAATCTCCTCTGTATCTCTTACTTCCCAAGTCCCTCCACCCTACCCCTGAGAAATGTCTTTGTTGTTAAGAAGATTTATTAAGAGATTCAGGTGCCAAAGCCACTCAGCAATTTGGTCATCTTGCTGATGCACTCAAGCTCTCAACACCACTAAAAGAAATACACAAAAAAGTGTGATTTCAAAATCTGCACCCTTAGTCTTTGGAATAAATAAAACGCAGTAGAGAAAGTTTAGTAGAAAAGAAAAAAGCAAAAGCAAGATGAGGAACAGAGTAAGTAATGGAGTGCTGAACTCCTTTCAGATGAATTACAGACCCTTGGAAAGAGGAGAGAGATGTAGTCATACAGACATCCCAGAAGAGTCAAGTTCCACACCCAGGACTGGAAGTGTCTGTCACCTACAGATCATGCATGAATGCAAGTATCCATAGAGATTAGTAAGCATTAAGGAGAAGGAGAATTTTGTGTGATTTTTAGAGTTTAAAAACATACAGAGTTCATGACCAGATTCATGTATTATGGGGAGAGATCTAGTTTATCAGCCTAGTATATTACGGTTTACCCCTAATTTCTCTGTCACAATGCCGCATTAAAAACCATGTGCTACGTATACAGTAGGATTATAACTCATAATGCTCAGTTTCACCCTTCATATATAAATGCATGTGTTTTTTCCTGGACAATACGCTGAATTCAGAACAGTTCTAGTCAAAAGGTGCGCAGGTAAATGCTCAGGGCAATGGAGTTCAAAAAATGGCAAGAATTTACTCTGCCAGGTCCTTGAGAGGTCTTGCAAAGAGGCTACTGGTGTTACCGTCTTCAGCTGCCTCCACCATCCCTCTGATCAGGGTACTCCTGCAGAGCAGACCTGCAGGGGGGGAACGCCTGCCTGAGCTTTAGCTTCCCCAATTTACACAGCTGCAATAACGACATACTTGTGCAACCACAATTAACGTCCACATGGGTTTACTGAGATGGTATTTGAACGTGGAAAATAGCATCTTGTGGGAAGGAGGTCCAGAATTGATCCCACCATGACCTAATTTCTGAAATCAGACAACAGTCTAAGTCCACGGTCCTGATGTAATGGCTAAATTACAGTTAAAACACCAAACTCCTCCTCTGCAGGTACAAACGATTGGCCTCACGGTGTACTTCTAACAGTTTAGCATCCATGAATTCACACACGTAGTTAAGAGCGCTGAAACATGCTGGCCTCCCTCCACCTCTTGAAAAATGGTTACCGAGCACCTGAACCTTACTTAGAGTATTAAGGCATGAACCAAGAAAGAGAAACGTGGATAAAACTAGGTGAGGTTTTAGTTTCACAGTCAAAAATTAATTCTCTTTTTCAGTGTTCGGGGAGCCCTGACAGCACCCTGTGAGCACACACCTCTTTAAGAGAAAGACATCCTTCAGAATGGAAAAATAGATGCATTAACAAGTGCTCATCACATCTGCCTGTGAGACCTGCCCAGGCTTTCTGAAAATTGCCTGTGTCCAGTGACCATATCCCTATGGCTGATCTTGGCAGTGGCCAGTAAGGAGGGAGGAGAAGGAAAGAACCAATTCTCCCAGCTTTTCACACAGCCGCAGTCCCAGCACACCGTGACTGCTGAGACGGGGCCGCCGCAGGGACCCGGGAGGGACAAGGCACCCCTGGAGACGTGGCCAGCACCAGCTAGCCAAGCCCAGCAGATCCACCAGCTGCAGGCAGCCCAGAAAGTCCCTGCGGGATGGTGGCTCCATGACTAACAAAATATTCAACTTCTTACCCCCATCGATGCCTTCCTTCGCTGCCCATCAGTCATGGTGAGACCCTCCCCTGCAAGCTGTGATGGCTGCAAAGAGTCAGGGAGAGCCGAAACAGATGGGGCAAAGTTTCCCTGGGCAGTACAGAGGGTGCTGGCACCGAGCAGGAGGCTGCCAGGGAAAAAAAAAAACAACGGACATTTAGGCTCCTTTTATCACCGGACCCATGGGAACTGCCCTAGGCCTCTGCCTCCTTCCTCCCCCACCGTCTTGGCAGCCCCCTCTGTGCTGTCAGGCACAAGCAAACCCTCCGTTAGTCAGAGGAAAAACATTCAGAAGTACTTGCTATGGATTTATTCAATATAGCTTGTAACCGTATTTTGAAATGCAAGATCAATGGCACTGTATATATACCATTATTTTTTATACGGAACAGATTCATTTTCACACTTGGCATGCAATTAAACACCAGAGTCATGAAGAAGCACAGTTTCTAAAGGCCAGCACATTTCATGCTGGGAGAGCACCGTACAGCTACCCCCTAATTACAGGCAATACAGACCACAGCAAGGCACATACAGCATGTGAGAGTTTGATTAAAGTGAACGCTGTGGCCAATAAACCAAATGCCTAAAACTGTAAATATTACCTAAGCTAAACATACGAAAAAAAGAAATGCAGAAAACAGAACTGACAAGTCCTTGAACAATGTTTCAGCTTCTCATGGCTTGAAATCATTTTCTCATGTTGGGACTGTTATTTGCTCTAAAGTGATTCTTATGTGAGGGCAAATTCACTGTAACCTTTCCCACACGCCTGCTCTGCAGCATGTACGTGGCTTAAAGAGAAACTTCCACACTCTGGAAAGCTCACCAGCACACCAGCATTAACTGCAAATTTCCTTCACCTTCTTCATGCTTCTCTTCATTAGTTTCCTCAGAGATGCTAATTACCTGCGCTAGATGTGTCCAAAAACAAGCTGCTTTCTCTTGCAAGCCCATTTTCTCTCCTCAGCTGCACTTTCACAGACAACTGCAGGAGCAGGGGCTGCATTTCACCATGAGGGTACATTTACAGAGTGAGACAGACCCTTGCTTCTCTGCTTTTACTCCACCGAGCTAGGCACGAGCTGGTTGCATCCCACAAGTCATACGGCTCTGTAAGCCCAGGATTGTGCCATGTGGCCACTGCCATACCTCACCAGCCCAGGGTACAGCAAAGCAGGCTCACATCTCTTATACCTAACATACGACCTGAGCAGAGGTAGAAGGGATTTCTGAGGGTCCCTACCTACGAGGGGCACCTCAGCTGCATGCTCCGTCGGCATGTTGAAGTCCACTCCCCTGGGAGTGCTCCGCTTGGCCCCTGCACCAGAGCCCACGGAGTCGTGCTGTATTTATTCACTCATTCCTATATGCTCTGGGACAACTTTCCACCACAGGGGTACAGAGAAGATCTATTACCTCTGCAATCCACAACGCTGTGGTGTTTTTTTTTTTCATTTTTGCATAAAGTGTGCAAGGTGATGGGGAAATGCTCTGTTCACTCTCACCCTAAGGACCCACACTTCAGGCTGAGTCAATCTGGCACTGTGGCCTGGATGCTCCAGGGCGTATGGAAATCTTCTGAAATCTCTTTCTTCTATTCTGAATTTATTCTTCCCAACATAATCAGAGTCTTTCTATACTCTTCTCATCCCGCCCCCTGCACCTAAAGCAGCTCCTCTCCTCTGGCTTCCAAGAACTCCCCTCTCCAAGCTATATTTTATCAGGGGAGTCTCAGTTTTGGCAGGTTTTCTTCTGGGCTCAGCTGGCTGATGTCTTCCCATCCCATGCATTCCTCAGGTCAAAGGTATACCCCAAAATGTACTCACTCCCTCTAACCCAAGGGAAGCATTGGAAATTGTCAGATTTGAGGACAGCAGCTGGATCAGTGAAGACGGCCAAGACTGTAGAGGCTACATGATTAATTTCAGGGAGGTACTTATTGAAACCATGTTAGCTTTAAAAAAAAAAAAATGGGGAGGGGGAGAGCTCATAATCTGGGCTGAGGTTCATGGTAGTTGCTATTTTTATTGAAGTAGTTTGCCCATCCCTGGTGGATTTGTGTTATCACAATCATTTCTATGCTGGCAACAGCAGAAGCACAGAAGTATGATTTCACTGCAGCACTAAGCCAGGGGAGAATCTGGATCATGAAGGAGCAAGCTCTGACCGGAACACAAATAGTTTAAGAACTCACAAATACAGTTTTGGTGAAGTAATTTCTTTTTCCTGAAGTGCTCCTTCTCCCCACTTCCAGCCCGTTGCCAGTATTACATCCCAGAGCCACGTCTTTTCTGCCTTTAGGCTCCAGCCTTGGGAAGAGGGGGCTGAGGGTGAATCGCCCTGAGGATGGCAAAACAGGTAGCAGAAAGGGAATAACTTTTACTCTCCATCTTCATACAACTACTCTGTGATCTTTTCATTTTAATAAGTGAAAGAATGTCATAAAATGCAACCCTCTATATATCTGAGATTCTTGCTGCAGAACCTCACCTATGGTAAAGTCTTTTATCGCCTGAGAAATAAATAACAAACCTTCTATAAATGAATGTAAGTTTAAGGAGCATGGAGGAAAGCAGTACAAAGTAGCAGAAAACTTTTATGGAAAATGTGTGTCTCCTGCAATCAGTTTTCCATGAAGGAGGATCTCCTGAGGCAGCAGAAGCAGAACGGAAAGACTTGGGTATTGCTGGAAATAGCGATTTTATTTCGGCATTCAAGAAATTGGTTTGCACTAAAAGAAACAAAACTCCTATGTAACCTGATGATGATGATACATAAATTATCTGTGCCCTACAGACCATTTAAAAAACAAAACCTGACTTCTTTTGGTTGATTTCACTTTTTCTGGTGCTGCAAACACAAGTGTCAACTTACATGAAGCGGAAAAGGTGTTTAGTGGTCAGGAAACCTGTTCTTTCTAGTGCACAGGGAATGCAACTCTCAGGCAGAAATAGCCCACCAAAAAAAAAAAAAAAAGCTTCATGATTTATTATTCTGATTTACAAGCATGACAACTGTTACTTTTTGTAAAAAACACTTTTACATCATTGCAGAAAACTATTAACACCAAAGAACAAAAAGCAGAGTTTTGCCATCTTGTAATAGCAAAGGAAATTAAAGAGTGGGTTGAAAAAAAAAAGCCCTATACACCCATTTCTGTTTCTGAAAAGCTATAGGAAGGTGCTGTGCTCACATTACGCCTGAGTCGCCTTCTTACCATGGCCAGCCTCAGCTCGGTTCCTCTAGAACTGACACTCTTGTATGTCATGACACGAACTAACAGGTCCTGACACTAAAACACGGATGGCCTCAAAGAAGTTTTAATCAATGTGGTGCTTAAAACGGCAATGGCAGACAGCGGCTCGCTGCGGCTGCAACATAGCTAACTCGCAGCTCGCAACGCTGAGAAATCTTGAGAACAAGGCTTTGCACCAGGGCCTGTGCAAGCAGAGCACGGCTCAATCTGAAAGGTAGCAGCAATGCCTCTAAACGAATGCAAACTGCAAAATTCAGGAAGTCCTACTGTGAGGAACTAACAGCTCAAGGACATCCACAGGCATCTGTCAGAAATACTCAAGATGAGAAGCCTTAGGTCAGAGGGCTGAAGCAGATGAATTCCCTCCTAGTTCTATTTTTCTACCATTTTTCTTCACTAGGATACAGGGAAATTCTTTACCATCTAAACGCAGTCATGTACATACTGTAGAGTGGCTATTTTTTTAATAAATATTCCAAGAAACCTTGTGTTAACATCTTTAGGATTATGAAATAGTGATATAAAAGACAAATGTATACTTTGAAAGTTATATATGCTGTCAGTACCTTGGGATACTGAAGAATTTTATCAAGAAATAATGAAAAATGAACATATATGACAATAAAAAACCAGCTTTGATTTCTTGACAGTTACTATCCACCATTTAAAAGTATGTAACGCAATCATAAACAAAGGAGTAAAACAGATACCATGTGCCACAAGTTTTCCCTTCATTGTTTTTCACAAAGTTCACAAATTTCTTCCAAACTAAGAGCAAATGTAACTTGACAGAGTCATACGTCTCCAACACTCTGCAAAAAGCAAAGCACTTTAGTAGCTGAAGTAGAAATAGAGCGGCTGAGGTCTCCTGGCAAAAATTCAGGGGACATAATGTGAAACTTCAGGCCCGGTTCAAGACGACCAGAATGGACAGTCACTTCACTCTATTGGGATATGTTCCATTTCATGGCTTAGTGTAAATGTTATTAAAGCAGCTGCTGAGTATAAAAGTAAGTTGATGTACCAGACAAGTCTTGGTGTCAGAGAGGGCTGGAAGAAACTTTTTTTTTAACATAGGTCACATTTGCATTACATCAACAGTAGTCACTCATCAAATCCAAGATAATATTATTTGGGAACATGTCAGAGCTACTATAATAATACAAACATTTGGGCTGCTTGGGAATACGCTAAACACACAATAAACTATTCCAAGTACAAAAACAATGTGGGCAGTTTTCTGGCTGAATCAAAACTAATAAGAAAATAAGGAATTGAACAACAACCCAAAAAAAAGTAGCAACAAATCTAGTTTAACAGCTGCACAGCAAATATGTTAATAATGTAAAATTATTGAGTACATCAACCCATCCACTCCACTCTTAATGTTTTCCTGTCACATAATAGTTAATTCTCACAAAACTGCAAGAGTCATCTACAAAACTCTATTACAAAGCCATTCCCACTGAAGTGCACACATACAGCCTGACTTGCAAAGAGCAAGGGAAGCTAATAATAGGGTAACAGAGAAGGTGCAAAAAGCTCTGATCTCTTATGAGCTGCTGAGTCTTTTTATTCAAATTATATTTCATATATATGGGACAGGAAGAACGTAGGTGGTTTCATTGGCCCTGGCTGATTGGAGGACCCACGTGTTTCTGATAACAGCAGAATCCTTTTGTCCTCAGAACATTTCATCTCTCTTGCTTCAATATCTGGTTTCTCGCTAAACATTTGCCTTGAAATCTGTCCCAAGGGTGCGGAGCGGTATGATCCCTCACGACAGCAGCTGTCAGGTAGCGTGCAGAGGGTTAGCTCCATTACCAAAGGGTACAACTTTCCCAACTATGCTATCCTCCATCCTCTTAAAGAAAAGTCAAAGAAACTACTGGTTTCTTGAGAGGCTCTCCGTTAGCCGCCTTTGCTGCATCAGGCCATGGGGAGGCAAAACCAAGTTTCTCACTGCAGCAACAACAGGAATCAGAACAGCAGTGCTCTCTCTAAAAAGACCACTTGTTTTTAACAGAAAATTATCTCAAAGACTTTTAAAAGGTGAAGAGAGAGAACAGACAAAGATCAGACTGCATTACTACACAGGCTCTCAAGATGAAGCTACTAATAGTTGTACTATTAGAATAGAAAGGAGAGAAGTCCGGTTATATTTTAAAAAAAGGAAATGTGATAAAAGGCACACCCGCAAAAGGCTGAAAAACAAAAAGCCTGCAAATCCTTGTTTCTTTCGGTGAACAAACACTCAGTCAAAGATAATCACGGTCCTTTGACTGACTCTTCCCTGCTCACTGCCTTTGTTATCTCCTCTTGCAAAGGTTTTTCTCCTCCCTTTCGCAGCAGCTGTTGCTACAGGTAAAATCAGTGTCTTCTTCACTATTTGCAGGGAATTACGGTGCTAGACATCACTCCATTCACAAATCGTGGCTCCACAATGACTACAATGATGTGAAGCCCAAGTAGCCCAACTGGTTTTAATTTACATCAGGTAACTGGATTTGCACTTGTGCCAATGGGAACAGTACCTGGCCCAGAGAGCCAAGCCATAAACAGGTGGGAAGAAGTTTGGAGAGAGTTCATCATCAGGGATATGAGAAATGTGTGCGTGAAAACAGTTTAGTCAGCAATCAGTCACCTCTAATTTTTTTTTTTTTTAACCACAGCGGGTTTATCCAAGAGCCCTGTAGACTTTAATCTGGGTACATTACGCAACCGTGTCTACTCCAGCATTAAAAGGCAGGTGTATTCAGAGACACACAGGCAGAGATCATTCGCAATCTCTGAATCACGGAGATATTTCTGCTGGCTCTTTGCTCTGCCACCTGTACACTCATCGTTAAGTCAGAGAACAGACCGGTCGGCCGATGGTACAAGTTCAGAAAATCAAAGCCAGGCAGACGATGGCGTGGGAGGCTGAGCATGAATTGTTGCAGGGCTCTGACTAACGCTCCGGCAGGGAAGCGCGCAGGAAGCTGTGCAGAGCCAGGAAGGACACTGCCCCGGTGCTTCCTTTCTGCCACTTCAAAAATATCGACTAACAGACCTCTTCAAAAAAAAAAAAAAAAAAGTGCTTTGGACAGATCCTGACGTTAGCTCTTGGCCTTTGCCTCATATTATCTTACCGAAAAATAGAAGGAAAGTACTGCAAGTAGTTAATAGCTTCTCTTAAACAGGATGCTGAGGATAGTGATTACAAGGCACTCTGTAGAACAGACTTTGAAACATGCAAGCTGTGTATTCACGGTCTGGGCATGAATGCAGTTTGTAGAAGTCCTCGTTACTGTTTTGTGAACACAGAACACGGTGTTTTCTTTTACTTACTCCCTTCCTAGTCCCTCTTTGCGTATTCCCTCTCCACATATTGTTTTAAAAGAGAACATCAAACAACAAAAAAAAGTCTTTGGACTGGTTATACTATATGCAGTCATTTGTAATGCCTTTAGTTTTGGAGTTCGCAGAAGCTGTGTTATCGCAAAGTCAGAGCCATGCTGAAATCTAGGTTTGAGAGAGAGTCACCGAATCTATCTGTGACCTTGAGCAAGGTACTTGATCTCCCAGCACTTCGATTTGTCATGTCATAAAACTGGGTAAAAAGCAGCACCCCAATGAAATACAGATGCTTCGTCAGAGATGAAGCTATCTTCCGTAAATAACACACGTAGAGGCATACATACAAAAGGGTCTCATACTGTCTTGCCTTATTTTGGTAGCTACTTTGATAAAATTCTGCAGAGCTTCACATCTGCCCTAGTAGTATCAGAATATTGAAGTTATACACAAAGGCATTTCTGATTCACAGCTGAAAAGTAGCCCTGATAAAATTCAGCTTTATGCAAAGTGCCATCATAAGCCTTACCAAGCACTGAGCGTAAGTCATTGCAAGCAGGACTTAAAGTAGCAGGAAGCTTGAACTTAAGAAATGGCAGCTCTGTAATGGCTCCTTGTTTTAAAATTGATAGGTTTGACCTTTTACATTTATCTTCTGTGGTCATTAATCAATTCTGAGGTGAAAGCTGAAGTTGCAACATGCTATGTCCTTTCACTGTTCATTTTTAGTCAAAATTCTAATCTTGCACTTTGTTTAATATACCATGCTGAGAGTAAGGTGAAATGGTCCCCAGGATCTCGATAATCCACACATAGCAAACCAAGTGCCAGGCATCCATTGTTAAATTAATCAACAAAAGTGCATACCAAATTATATCGCTTTTTAAGGCTGTAAAGGGATTTCACTCCTACCTCCCAGCTACCTCCAGAAAAAGCTTCAGGATTTATAAACACTATTCCAGCTGCTGTACTCCCTGCAAAATTTCAGACAGAAAACCTCAAAATCCTTCTTCATAAATTCTTGAATCATGGACTCTTTGATCAACATCAATTGTACCATTCAAGGATTTTTGTAAATCCTGAGTGCCTTAGGGAAATGCAATGTACATGTAGCAAAAAGGCTACCTAATGGCCATATGGAATATAGTTTATTCTTGCCCACTTGCAAGTAACATAGAAATGCCTGTAGGAAATGTCTCCAGGGGCCTGGCGTGAGACAGATGAAAATTCAGGAAGTGGGTAGAGAGGGGAACAGAGGAGCAGCCTTGAATGTTGAACTGCCATTCACATCAGCAGGACTTTGAGTCAAAAAGAAGGACAGAAATGGATTACCACCTTTTATAAAGAGCAAAGTCTCTGACATGATTTAAAGCTTGCATCATAGGTGCAATCAGACCTCAGTCGACGCATGCTGCACTATCTGCAGGGCTGCACACAGAGAAAACCTAAGCAGACTTTAGAAACCTTAATAATACACAAAGCCTCAATGCATGACCTTCATATTTATTTTTCAACCAAAAGCTATCTAAAAGAATGAGTGTTTAAAAAGTTTGATGTTGATTAACCAGGTCTGACTGTAATTAAGTTTATGAATAGAGAGAAAAATGCAAAATTTTATTAACTGTGGAAGGAATGTTAGGTCCTTAACTGCCCAGCAAGTTCGTGAAGACAAAGGAGATCAGTTTACAAGGGTTAAGTAAACATAATATTTTATATTACACTTCAAATGAATCCAATTTCAACAAGACTGTGTAAGAGTCTAAAAATTGGTTTACCAGATTGAACATTTTTATGAACATTAAAACCCATTACATTGCTCTGAAGTACAGCTACCGAACAGCCAGAACCACATAAAGAAACCATTTGTTTCTTAGCCCTATGGCTGAATTGCTTCTAGCCTCCTTGCTATTCATGTCTAGTGGGTTCCCTGTATTTATTTTTACACGCCTACATGTTGTGCATTTTGTATTCCTTTAAGCTTCCAAGGCCATGTCAAAACAAAATGCATTCCTGAGTGGGTCAGCATAGGAATAGCCACACCAGACATTAACGTAATAACTTGATGCTTACTGCAAATCTGAGAAAAGTAACCAGCTGTTGTGAAACACAAATTTCTGGTAAGGGATGGAGGCAGTACATGAACACAGTGCTCTGAAAAGTGCTGGTTTAGCAGTAATTGACCTTAAGGTCCTTTATTTATCTATCGAATAGACACGCAGTTATAGCCTCTTCATTCTCTTTAGCTAATCACTGGCTCTGATGAGGCTGCAAAGCAAGCTGCCAATTAGCACTAATTATGATAGCAATATTTCATTCAGATTAACGAGTCTGAACCACTGAACTCCCTTGGAGAGGAAAAATCCTTTTAAGCACTTTTCAGAAGATTTCCATCACCTCAAAGAACTAGACCACAGATACCAGAGCATATATCCGATGGTGACAGCTCACCATTTGAGGGAAGGGAAGCACTAAATAATGGAGGTACTGTTATACAGCATGACACAAACAAGAGTGGAACCCGTGTGCCTCCCATTGCACACAGAACAGTTCCCCCATCAAACCACAATTACCTCTGCGTAACACACCACTCCTTAGGAGCTGTAACATTCAAAGAGCCCTCACCTTGCGGCTGATCATTCCTTTTCTGCACAGCTGCTGGTATTACAAACATTTTCAGTTGTCTCGGTCTTACTTGGGGCATGCCTGTCTCGTGGAAAGCACTAAATAGGTGAGGTAAGTTCACTCACCTTGGTGAAAGCCAATGGGCTCAAGGCTGCCCTGACGTACGCACCAGCGGCGAGTCCATTGGAGCCTATGTCAAGGAAAAAAATTGACCTTGGGCATTTTGAGCTATATTTTTTGATGGCCGCATTACAGGGCAGATAAACCTTTAAAGTACCTTATGAGCAAGGCACACTAGTGCAGGTCTAAGGCTGGTGGATGAAGAGGATCAAGGAAAGGAAAAGGTGTGGGTTGTACCGCACGCTCAGCTACCCCAGCTGGGGTCCCGCTGCCCCAGCAGCAGCTCTGAACGTGGCGGCCCAGGACCATCCCTGGTCCAGTACCAGGGTCTGCTCAGATGCACTCAGAGAAAATCAATGTCACCACCAGCAGCATCTCACACCAGGGAGGAGCCGTGTGTTATTGCACCTGAAGCACAACGTTTGGCTTCTCAAGATGTGTAAGTAACAGATTCGTCAGGTGAGCCAAAAGAGATCCTCCCCTTAGGCAGGCCAGCAGAAATGAATGTCAGGCTTGTCTCATCCAGGAGTCACTCTTGCAGCTCTTGCACTGAAAGGACACATTGTGAGAAGTGAATTAACACACTGGCATCTGTATTAGCTGCGTTAAAACCACCCAGAGCATGGACAGGATTGCCCATACCATCTATTCAGAAAGGAAAACGCATGCTTTTGTTTTGTGATGAGCTGTGGCTCTTCCTTGCTCTCCTCAAGGCTCCAGTGGAGCAGGTTGGTGATGGGCAGGCTGCCCACCTGCACGGCAAGAGCCAGGCTGGGAAAGGGTCCAAAATCCAAAGAAGAGCTAGGGAGTAACCCAGTGACTGACGGTCTGGTTTGACCAGGAAAAGCGCAGCCTCCCCACTAAAGATGATGATGAGTTGCAATAAGAGTGGGTGGGTAGGGTGGGGCGAGAGAAGGCTTGAGAGAATTGAGCCCAAATGACTCCCACACTCCAGAGAGCCGGAGACTGGGAGCCGTCCTTTCTGGAAAGCAGCATGCCAGGGTGTGCGAGTAGCAGAGAAAGACATTGCTCTTAGCAGAGCTGGGCGGGAACTGCAATATTTGGACTCCAGTTTTCGGTACCACCAAATACAGACTGCAAAAGGGTCTGAGTGTGTGGACCTAACGGACCCATCTTAATTTCCTAGGAGTTGTAAAGGCAAACTTTTAGCAGCATAAAACATAAAACATAATTTGGAAAACCTGTGCTGCTGGGGGAGGCAAAGAGACATGCCTTAGCCTTCACGGAAAAAAAAAGCTGTTTTGGCAAGGGCAATAATTAATGAGCCAGCAGTCATTTAAGGTGGGCATAAATATTTGCATCTCAGAAACATTTGCCACCTTCTCCACGTTCCCCTTCTCTCTGTCTGTTTTTTCCCTTCTCCGCAGCCTCCTCTCTCACGCGCTCCTTTTCTCTCCCCTCCTCTCCCTGCCTGCCTATCATCTTGCTCTAATTGTTTCCAGATTTGTGTGGGAGGTCAGGGCCCGGGAGTGCTGCTTCATGCCAAGTTTATAAACAGAGCAGTGTTTCCAGATGGCCACTGGCTCCAGCCTGGCTAGCAGGTTGATTGGGACCAGAATAACAACAGGTGGAGAACAGACAATGAATTCCTTGACACTTATTTTACTCCCTCTGCTTCCCCCCCCCCATCCCCCCCCCCCCCCACCCACAACACCAGCAGACCTTCAAGCTCTTGAATCAGGGCAGGGAGTCGGGACACGGGGGAGGGAGAGAGGAGGAGGAGGAATGATGAAAGAAAGTGCAAGTGACTTCCTTGACCGAAGAAATGGCAGGGCAGGAAAGGAGACACATGCTGCTAATTCCCTCCCAGACGTTACTGCTGCTGTTAATTCAGGTGTCCTTCAAGCCCCCATGGAAAAGACCCTCGGAGGTGAAATAATGGAGAATAAACAAGATATCTTGGACAAATAGAGAAAATTGTAAGATTGATTTAACAATGCTCCTTAGGCAATTGTGTGCTCTCAGTTTTTGGCGAGGCAGCCTGGGCCACCAAGCCCACTGGCAGCGCCGACAGCGCCGCAGTCACAGGCAGCTCCGCACTCTGTTTTTCCAGACAGAGCTGGTCTCCCCCAGGCTCCAGTTTGCTACACCCCCCTCCCCGCCCCCCCAGGCTCCTGCCTTTCCCAATCTCCCTCGTCTCCTCCAAGCTGATGTTTTCTTCCCACTCTCCACACCGAATTCCCACTTTCCTCATCGAAAGTTGTTTATAGAAATGACAGGGGCAGGGAAAAGAGGTTCTGCAAGGCAGTAGCCAGAGGTGCTTTTCTTTCTGTTTTTTCTTTCTATTTTGCTCTTCCCGGTGCATTCGACACAACTGCATTGCTGCGATGTCTGGGTTTAGAGCAGATCAAGAGGTGGCCACAGATGACACAAAAGGTTCAGACTCAGGAGAAGCCTCGCTCCAGCTGAAGGAGAAAGAGACGTAAATTAAAGCAGACGACAGCCTTGATTTTTGGCCTATGGTAACATGAAGGCATGCTTTATGTGCATACACGGAGAATAGGCAACCCCTACTACCATATTCCTCCTGGAAGTTCCCAAAAGGAAGGCAGATCCGGAGAGCAAACGGGAGTGAAAGAGCCAGGATCAGAGAAGTAAAGCTGAACTTCAAATGCCCACGCTGCTTCAAGCTGTGGTAAAACTTTTAGGAAGGCGTGAACAATAACTCATCAGGAGAAATTTGCAACAGCACATTTTGGTTCTGGTAGCTGTGATTGCCACCTCCTCTGCCTCCAAAGAGACCACCAGGATGCGTGAGCTGGATGTGGTTCCAGCTGTACGCTGGGATGCTGGAGCGGCTCCTCCTCCTCCTCCTCACTCATTCTCCCAGGGATCCACATGACTGGGAGCTCAACTTCAGAAGGAGGAGACGGGGAAAGGGAAGTGAAAGGGGTACTAATGAGGGGAAATAAGGAGAAACAGTCAGTCTTCCAGATTAATTCATTTTATGTTACCGAACTGCAAATGTTCCTATTTCCCTGCCCAGCCCAGTTCTGCACTCCTTAGGGTAAGACAGCAGAACCATTGAAAAGCAAAACTATAAATGATCAAAAACCATTATAATCTCAAGTGAATTAATGAATAATGAGACTAAATTATTAAAACTGCTGGACATGACTCACCAGGATAGGCTTGACAAACTTGCTATACACAAGAGAAAGAAAAAAGGGTAAAATTTTCTCAACTTTTCCCAGTTGGGTTTACACTCTCCAGATGGGTAAATTGAAACTACAATGAATATCCTAGAAATAAACCCATAAAGAAGTATTAGGATTGCAAAATTAAAAGCTGCTCTCTTTAAAATGTTCCTTAAAAATTCAATGGCTGCCTTAAACAGAATGTTCTCCAAAGTTGGTAATTAACCCGACTCCAAAGTGAATTGTTTATTTTCTTTCGATTTGCTGCACTCCTCACACATAAATAGGGAAATTCAAAAGGCAGTGAAATGGCATACACAGTCTTCTCTGTTCAAATAAAGTGATTAGTAAACTGATTGAATTGTTTACGTGGGTAAAGCAGACAGGATTTATCCCATTCATTATTAATAGCATATTTTCTTATTTGTAATCTTATATTCAGATCCTTAATGGTGGGCATGTACTCTTGGATTGTCTATAAAATACCCCTAAAAAAGATTTTTGGCACAAGTGCAGCATGAAGGTGAACTGAAATTTAATAGGACTCCAATTTGCTGCTACTCGGAAAGCTCTTATATAAATAGTGAAAAGCAAGCATCATTTAAAAAGCATTTGCTAATATTTGCAATGCAAAACACTTCAAATTCTTGCATATGAATACCTGGAAGCAGATTTGGAAGCATTTAGGGGTTTTCATGAATGTCAGCAAATTGTTAACAGGTTTTTATTTTCCTGGAGAAATTTCATGACTAGTCTTAGCTGTCAAATTTTATACTGCATAAGTTTTACATCTACAAATAAACACAAAAACATATTAAGCCAGTTAAAAAATCTTTGCACTTCCAAAGCTTCTTATATCTCAGGATCTCAAAATACTTTAAACAAACATTCTGCCTAATCCTAAGGACTGGTTTAAATGAGGTCACTCATCACTTCTTAAGTAGATGCTTAGGATATTTTGCCAGAGCGAACATTTAAGATAGATCATTTTATGGCAACAGGGTAAGCTCCAACAGTTTGGAGAATCTCCCAGTTTCAGACTGTAAATTCTTTGGGGCAGAGAATGGCTTTGACCATAGGCTTAGGCAGTAGAGTCTTGATTTTACTGGGAATTCTGGACATAGCTTAGATGCGAGTAGAATAACAAAGAAAGAGAATAGGAAGTGCTGAAGACAAGATGCTTGCTGAGGCAGGATTTGGGTCTGATCAAAAATGGTAATTATTATGTCCATATGACTTCCAAAATTCTACTCATACACAAAGTTTCCAATTATCTGTGGGGTATTACTGGGACTGTAGACTGATCATTTTTCTTGTGCCACTAACACTACTGCTTTTGGCATAGCACTATGACTTCTGTAACTCAGAAACTCTAAGCCATGCCTTTCCTGTCAGTATTCCTGTGTTCTACAGAAACCTGTGTACTAGGATTTTCAAAAAGGAATTCAGTTAATTGCTTCGTTCATAGATGTTTTGCAATATCTGTGTTTCTGCTGAATGGAATTATCCAACTCTGACATATCAAACCCAGGATAAGTGAACTCGAGAGTTGACTGCGCACCAAACTATACATTTCTGTAGTGAACGTATTGATTTGATGCTGAGCTATGGATACTTCTCCGCAATCCTGGTTTATCTTTCAGCAGCATATCATTGACTGTGATGACTAGAATCACTTGTGGATCTCTCTATGGAGAGAAGGCAAATGACATTTCTATTTTAAACCAACAAAGAACAGCCTTCAATAGGTGGAAAGATGATGATAGGCAGGCCTAAGAAGTACTAGCATAAGTGATTCTTTTAAGGAGAAGAATTTGTTTGCGTAATGCTGATTTACAGTGTTGATGTCCACATGAAGACAGCATGGTAAGTAGATGTTCTTGTTCTGGATGTGACTCCTTGCACCTTTTCACACCCAGGCAGCACAGTGGGAAATGCCAGGGAGTCTGGCTTCAGCCACTGGCTCAGATATCAAGTTATGCCTGAAAAGTCAAGTTCTGGGAATCCACATTGCAGAAGCTTTAGATGTAAATGTAAGCAGAAGAAATCATCTCAACTAACTTCGTAAGCCTCAAGGTTAAGCATCTACTGGAAGATGCTTAGATTACAGGTTCTTCTTCTATAATCAGCAGAGACAGACATCTCCACAGGCATCTTCAGTGGAAGGATGTCACTTGCACACTGTTGACTGTAGGACTTCAGAAAACTAAGATAGCTAGACACATAACTTCTTTTAGATGCTAAATAAATCCTGCTCCAAGCATGGCAACAGGTTTTTGGACTTTGGCAAAGATTAATCTCTTCACACAGACATAGCTATTGAGACCTACTGGTGCAACAGCATTTTCAAATGTGAATGTTTCTGAACATTCCCGCTGTAGTGAGATTACATAAATGCTTCCTGAAATGTAGCTTATTTAGAAGTGATGTGCACATCTGAGCTAATGTGCCTGTAAAAAAAAAAAAACACACACACAGCTAAGCTTCTCCTCACATAACTTTTGAAACACCTCAACCCAGAATGAAGTTATTTTTTCCTTCAAGAAGTTGGCAGGGTAGTGAAAAGACTTGTGTGGAGGAGGTGAGAAATACCATTTCTAAATGCTGAGAAAACCAAGTAAACTGTCCACAGTGACAACCCATATTCAGTGACTGTGGATTATTTATTGTGCTAGTCTGAACTGCTACTCTAAACCAATGATATAAGCAGAGCTGTGACTGAAGATGGGAGAACACACATATATTGTTCATAAATGCTTCCCTGAATTTTTTAATTAGACTGGAACTCATGTTTGTGCAGTTAGAGAGTCCGCTCACAAATGTTCAAGTAGTTGGGTGCACTCTCCTGAGCATTCAGAGGCAGCGTAGTATGGCCCTGTAAGAAGACCACTGCAAGGCATTTAAGCAGTTCAACACATACAGACCTCTTTTTTTCAAGAAGCATCTTACAACTAAAATAAACACACAGAGGATGAGATAGCTGGACTGGGAGAGTAAGTTAGCTTCGCTTGATGGAGCCCAGTGGCTGTTACTCCAAACAGCAGACTACAACTTTGGCCTAAACTGTTGCATTTCTGGACTTCCACCAGCCAGAGTCCAAATTCCCTGGGGAAAGAGGCAAAACACGGTCTCAGCAGGACACCACAGTCCACCCCACGTGGTCTGAGAGCTACTCAGTAGGTGCAGCAGGTCCCGGAGACAGGTCTGGCACCTACCCCAATTTGTATGTTTTGAAAGGTCTGTAAATGCTATAAGCAATTGCATTGCGAGAAGTCCGGCTAATGAATATAGGACTGGTTAATAACAGACCTTCTTCTGCTATGTTTTGTATGTAGGAACTCAATCAAGGCACCTCAGGCTGTTTTTCTTTTCTGGTCTTTAGCACCCTAAAGGTAGGAGAGCAAACACATGAGGCAAATACACTTGACGAAAACGCAGAGCGTCTTATATGAAAAGCATATAATGGCAGGAGCTGCTCCATGATAGGAAAAAGCAGATTAAATAGATACAAGGACAGAGAGATTGTAACTATGACCACTGAATGTCAGACGTGGCAAGTACACTTAGTAAAAAAGGCGATAGGGAACTGTGGATTGCAGGGAACTTAACCGGTGAAATTTAGATAAAGATTTGCTCCACATGAATTTATTGATTATGATATCTGAGCAAAAGGAATTGCCTGGAAGATTTTTCCTGCCTGTTTAATGAGATATTAACTGTAAGATTTTGTTGAAAACACATGAAGAAAAAAAAAAGTGGTGCTTTGTTCACTCTAAATTGTAATACCTATATAAATATTAAGATGATAGAATAATCTGTTCCAATACTTCTGTGTGTATTAGTATAATTGTTGCACTAGACTGCTCTTTTGCCAAAGAACACTACAGTATGTCTACAACTATTTGCATATCTCCTACTGCCAGACCTTGAAATGATACAAGACTCCAGTTCAAGGAGTAAGTTTGTGGCAACGTTCTGCAGTATATAGTGTCATAAAGGCATATATGGTATGAATGTGTTTTTTCTTTTTTTAATTTAAAATGAATCTCAGATGTTAATTGTAATCCCCTACTTATTTTCTGATTTAACTGCAAGTATAGTGGTCTGGAAACTCCTGACAAATACTGACTGTATAATAACTAGTACTATGTTCTCGTATCTTTTGCGTAGAACAAATTGACATCAATGGTGTTCTACCTAAGAGCTGCTGTGATATCATGGGCTGTACAGTGAAGCCCTAAGATGAGCCACTAATGTCTGTAAACCATTATAATAGCAATGCTTTGCCTACATCATAGAGCCCAAAAGGTCTAATAGATCAACACGTTCATCTGTCTGCCAGAGGACTGCCCGTGTTCTGAAACTTCACAAGAATCCAAAGGAGAACAAATAATAGTGATTAACGAGCAAAAAGCAACGTCGTTATTGCAGTGGAGCTGATCTCTGAAACAAAGCAGAATTTAGCAGCTAAATAAAGTGGAAGCTATTAACTGCATCTTTATTACTATGCAAAGGCAAGTAGCAACTGTGTAATTTAAAGAGGTCCATTATGTAACATTTTTTTCTAATTCTTTCCTGATCTGCTAAACTAATCTCTATTTTTTAGGAGGTTTGAAAGTTAATTAAACGGATGAAAACTGCAGCTGAAAGCCAGGATTATTTAAGGAATGGAGAACAATAGGAAAGCATGACAAGGAAAGATCAGCCATTTGACAATGAGGCAACATCCTGAGCCTGAAGCACAACACTATTGAGTAAGCATTTGAGAAAATGTTTTATTTCTTCACCCAGCGTGCATTCTCTTTCCTCTTACTCCTCCCCTCCTAGCAGTGGAGTTTGACTTGATGTTAACCTAGAGAAGTTTAACTTCGAGTATTCTAGACAGGACTAAGAACTCCCTCTGTTACGTAGCTCTGTAATTCCACGGCCTACATTTATAGTGTATATTGGAAGTCCTATTTTCATCCCACTTAAATATAAGCACTGAATGGCCGCAGATACCTGTGGGGTGTAGGACCCCTAAAGGCCCTTTACAGTCAATGGAGAGAAAGAGAGACACTCCAGTAGTCGGCAATTTAAAGAACCAAAATATGACTCATCTTCTGGAGATCTCTCATCCTCCACTGGTTGTAAAGGAAACCTAAAATAGGCACACTTTTAATACAGGGGACTAAAGTTAGGTGGGATGATTCCCATCCAACTTTGCATGTTCTTGTGCTTTTATAACTCCTCCTCCCTACCAGAAGTGAAGGTTCAAAGGGTTCTTCTCTTCACGGTGTTTGTTACACGGGTTTCAAAAGCTGTTCCTACCACAATTTTCCAGGCAGCATGATCAAGGATATTTATCTGGCTACAATGCTCACTTCCTCCAAATCATGTCTTGTTATGTAATTACCAGAAAAGAAATCTTTATCTATCCAATAGTCATGCTGCAATCAGGCAAGCCCCAAGATTTTTATTTTTCAAAGACACCATGGTGCCTATCAGGATATAAGGAATTTTCACCTTATTTCTTGATCTCATACACTAAGGCGTTGCAACACATAAGAGCGGTGCAGCTCTGTTGGTTAATTTAGTGCAGCATTTCAATAATGAAAGTCAGGGACTTTTGAAGATTTGGAAAATACATTGAAATGCTATATATTTAAAACTAACGCCTTTTCATTTAGGCGTGTAAAACTAGTGTTACCCTTTTATCTAATTTCCTGCCCCTTTTACTAGCGATTCAGTTACAGCTCTTTTCTGTTAGGAACTGGCAGTTCAGTAGTTCAGTGGACCAAAAAGTAATGTAATATTTTGCAAGTTTTGTTGGAAAAGTAAAATAGTAGTGCTATTACTAACGGGGAACAGACTACAACATTCTACAACTGGGCTTTACTTTAAAAAATTAATGAAAAATAGCAAGTCAGCTCTGCCCACTGTTGCACTTGTACAATCCCTTGTGATTAATGAGAACTGTACACGCTGAGTCCTGTGGTTGCACTGAGTCTACTACAAAGTACCAAGTTTGTTTAAATTCACTTACAGGACTAATCTAGACTTACACATTTCAGTCATGCTCTGCAAAATTATATTTTCTCAGTTGGTGGACAACAGAATTAGAGATGGGTCCAGCTTGGAACCCCAGCCAAAATGCATCAAAACACAAATCTGATACAGAACTAATTAGATTCTCCCTCACAAAAACAGAGCTTCCAAGTCTCATTTCTTCATTCAGAAAAGTCTGAGAAGGGGATAATTCTTTAGGAAATTACAATTCTTATTTCTATAACTCAATTTAAACTTTATAGAGAAAAAAGTCTGACCTGACATAATTATTAAATCGTAATTTAATAATGATTATTATTATATGAACTGAAATTCATTGGAATCTTTCTTCAGCCTTGGGCATTTAAAAGCCCTTGTGTTTTATTTGTTGTGTTTCAGGGCACCTGATTTGACTGCAATGACTGTGATCGGAATTTCACCTGCCTGGTAATAATAAATGGTGCTTTTGCAACAATTTTGTGGATAGTTTCCTTTCTCTCACTCTTAACTTCATCTTTAAGCTCTTTTTTCACATCCACTATATTACTTAATGCCTGCATTTTTATTCTTGTGGTTTTCTTTCTACTTTTTTCCCTCTACTTCATTCTTTTGCTGTTCTTCATTTTTGCTTAGTCTAACATTTATTGTGGTTTATTTTTAGGATACATGTATATTTGAGGTGGAACTATAATCTGAACATTTATATACTGAGTATATGTTTTTGTTGGAGAAATATATAATTGACGATTGTTCTTATTCTTCTGAGAAATGCCAATAACAAATGGCAGGCTCCAGTTCAATGAATCCTCTACTGCTTTAACAAAACACTGAAACCAGGCAAAGGAAGTATAATAGGATTTTTTTTTTTAAAGTACAACAGTTAATTCTGGGGACAAATATATTGCAAATGTTGGTGTTTGACTGTTTCGCATCTGTCATAATCTTATGCTGAAATACCATTGAAATGTCAATAACATATTTTGCAAAAAACATGGAACAGATATACCTTAAATAATCACATTGAGAGGAAATAACACACTTGAAACTGGAAATTCTGTTTTTACTTCTAGGCAGATTTCTCAGTTTATTTACATGTTAAAGAGATCTATTGCCCTTTAAAGTACAGTATTAATAGCTGGGTTCGTTTAACTGCCCTTTTCCCACACACATATGTTTTTGCAGACTAACACCTACTGATACACTTTTCAAACCCTTAAATCTCCTCCAATTCTCAAAGTGCTCTTCTGTCTTCATTTCTGGATGATAGTTGCAAAGCATGAAGCCGACTGAAATAAACACAGTTTGTGAGTGCAAGGTCCACAGGTTTCACCGCTGCTTGAGCATGCACGTAGGTCCCAAAGTTGCGTTTGCTCAGGAAAAAAAAAAAACAAAAAACAAACAAAACAAAACACTGAGTTAAACCCTTTTTAAAAATTGATTATTATTTGCCATGGCTAATTCTCTTTTAAATCAAATATAACTGGATAGGATTCAAAGGAAGCATTACAGAGTGGCTTAGTAAGGCTAGGCATGGGCACATATTTAAAGTGAGGCACCCACGTGAGCCAAAGGGACATACCATTACACAGGCAGGCTCTGGTGACATTATTGGCACCACTCAGCTCTAGTAAATTTTTTACTTTTACCTTTGCTACGTTGATTCACAGTGTTTATTTATTCACAACTGGCGTTTTTTTGTTAGACGTAGAACTACTATGAAGTAGTAGTTTCCAAAAGAGAATATAGGGGAAGGAGGAGGTTGTTGAGCTTTGGAAGAGTGTTGTTTGTGTATTTGTTTTCTTACAACTGGCAAAACCCCAGCAGCTGTTCTCCAGAAATTTCACAAGAAACATTCATATGGGCAGGAAATCTACTGGCAAGAAACGGCAGATGAAAAAGTTATGTACTGCTGAATGAGAGTTTTGCACCTGCACATTGCTTAAGTTGGAGAACATGCTATTAATACAATCACAATAGCATAACCAGCAGGATGCATAGTCATCTACCAAGCAGATTTCATTTAGAGACTTCATGGACACTTTTGGCATTAGTGTAAAACAAGGAGTTGAATCAATTTCAAACGTCCGCTAAATGGAAAGGAGAAAAAAAAAAACAAAACCAAACAGTTAAACAATTACTACCAGAATATCACATTTAAAATTAAAACGAGAACTGTGTAACTGAGCCCAGACCAGTCTACTGGAGGTCTAAGGACACCAGTGGGATTACAGGCAGGGTTGCCCAGTAAGCACAGTCAGAGAAATCCCGCTTCAGACTGGTTCACTAGATTCTGTTTTATTTCTACTTTATTCATGGAGAAACCTTTTTTTTCCCCTCAGAGTCATTAAACTTAGACTGGAATAGAGATGTTCAAAAAACTCCTATGGAACATTTTTGGAGGTCAAGATTTGGTAATTCATTGAAACAAAAATATTTCCAATGCATATCAAAACATATCAACAAAGTTTCAAAACAAGTGTTGTCCCAGTTTTGAAACCTGGAAGCCCTGAGGTCTCTAGTTCAAAGGTAGACTACTTGGTGGGCCATCCTGCAATGACAGGCCATCAATCCTCTACCCTGGCAGCCGGAGGGTTGAGCAATGGTCTGCCAGCCAGGCAGGACTCCTCCAGAGCCCTGCGGGCTTACAGAAGAACCTAGCCAAAATCCAACTGTCCCTGCAAAAAGTTTAGATTTCAGTCAACTGCCAAGGTCTCTCTGAAGTTTGCCAGACAACTTTACTTTTGAGACTGATTCCATCAGCTTTTCTGTGTAGAATTTTTTTTTTTTCCAAATAAATAATTTCAGCCCAAATAAACCATTTTATCTACCTTGGTAATCACCTAGCTGATGCAAAATGGTTTACCATCCCTGGATTTGTCCCTGGACCCACGATGCTGCTACAGGTTTCAGGCATAGAAAGGTTATTACCGACCTTAGAGAAGTGCAGTTCAGACTTTCCAAGCTGACCAACACCTCTGCCACGCAGTCAGTCCTCTCCTTGCTGAATTCTACCTTGAGTGGTTTTTAAGCAGCCATAAGGAGGTAATGCTTCCTTGGGTGAGAAGGCTGAGACCTGGCCAAGATGGTACATGAGGAATTGTGGTCCTTTCCTACTGGGATCTGAATTGACAAGAAAGTAAGAGAAAAGATAATTGTGAAGAAATTACTAAAATCAACTAAACTAGTATCTGTTAATAACAGTAATACAGAAGTATGCAACCTATATTGCTATCTTTTGCATAAGTATTGTGGCATATTAACACAAAACATACAACAGCAATCGTAAGAGCTCCACGGGGGGATGCACTGCTGAAACTTTGCACTGCCATGGTACAAGAGCTGCTGCCCAGCCACACTTGCTGCCCAGGTCAAATTTTCCTACATGATAGACAGGCCAGCCTTCATCGAGAGTCATGGGAGCAAGATAACTCGTTTGGAAGGTCACAATTTAATCCACCAAAACGCTAAAACACCGAGCATGGCTTGTGAAAAAAGGGAAGACAATGAATCAACATCCCTTGAAAACTATACGGTGATCAAAGATTTCCTACTCCTATAGACAAAAATGTTTTGGGGGCTGACCCACAGTGGTTTATTCATAGATTTACTGAGCAAGGTTGTTGAACATTCTCCATACCAGGTAAACCACTGCTTTCATCTAAATTAGAATTTTACTACGACCTTTAAAGACAGCTAAATCAACATAACATGCATCAGTATGTAATCAGCAGCAACGTCTTCTGAGGTTTGTTTTCTCTCCTTTAGACACTGCAAAATCTATTGAGTTGCAAGGAATACCGAGTGTGAAAAAGCCATTTTAAATTGCATGTTTATCATTTTAATGTTATTTGAACAACTAACCTACAAACTTTATCATTTTGCTAATAGAAAGAAGGAATAAAAACTATATAAAACTTGTAAAGAGTCACAGAACACTTGCCCAGATTGCTGACAGTCAGTAAATGCCTCAAAAATCTCTTCCACTTCTTTACAAAGACTAAAATTCAGCAGTCCAGTGAACTGGACTATAAAATCAGCATATCTGCCTGAAAACGAGCATGCTTTTTCTTTGCAGTAACGTATCTAAAATGCATTTGTGGGACAGGAGGCTGGCACTGAGCCGTGAGAGGTATTCACCATTTTGTAAAACAAAGCAGCCATCCATAATCTTTTTCGTTTCCAGATAATAAAAGGAAAGTCTCATTTTGCAACTATAAAAAAAGTTAAAGCAGTACAGCTGTAAGCAGAAATCCAGTCCACTTGTGGTTTAAAGAGCTCCACGCCTACTGTACATAAAATAATATGCTGGTATCATTAGCATAGACAACAGCTTGTTTTCAATTTGGCCGCAGATAATGAAATTATCCCCCAAATTGCCATAAAGTGGAACAAATAAACACAAAAGCAAACTCTTTCTTTCTTTCTTTCTTTTTTTTTCTTTCCCCTTCAGCAGCGCTGGCTTTCAGCTATTTAGAATAAAAGCAAAGCTTCTGTTTTTCCAGAGCTCCAGTTTGACCTCAAGCAGATAAAGAACATGAAATGACAAACACGCAGCAAAGAGTTACTGTGTCCTTCCCCCTTGGCCCGTGTTTACATTAGGAAATGTACCCGGGGAGGAGGGAAGGGGAGGCAGGAGGGCTGCCTTTCAGCGCCGTGCTCAGCTCCGCTGGCTCCGGCTGGAGCTGGCCCCTGTTTCTGAGTAAGCTTACTCCACTCCAGATGTGCCTCGGCTCCAGCGTGGCTGCCATGTACAGTAAATCGGCATCTGAGGGCTCGTCAATCTGTGGGGTAGAGCAATTGCGGTCTCGCCAGGCCGCCCCACTGGCACAAACAGAAATTTGCGCCGCTGAACTGGAAAAGGAGGAGGAGGAGGAGGGAGAGGAGGGAAAGGGGTGACGGGGAGGGATGGAGGCAAATAACGGGAGAGCAGTGTGTGAAAGGTGAGGGGCTGGAAGGTGTCCGCTCCCGGGAGGAAAAAGGGAAGAAATAAACACTAACGGCCAACGCGGGAAATGTTCTTAATGCATTTGTAAATTTACTTGTAAATGTTTTACACTTAGAGAGAAAGGGGAATGCTGCGTATCATTTGGCAATGTTGGCTGTCTATAGGTCCCTGTGGATATACTGGTTTCGTACGACTTGTAACCAGGGCAAGAGAAACATAAAATAGCTGGGAAAACACAGCCAATTAGTCATTATATGTAGATTGTAAAAACAAGAGAGAGAGAGACAGAGACAGAGAAATAAATACCCTTAGCAAATTGAGTCCCTCTTGTTTATGTCCCTGCAACATGCGTACAAAAAAGCAGAGGCAACAACGCCTTCAAATCAAAGTGCAACCTGCAAACCAGTCAGTGCTCCCATTCAAAATCCTCCAGGATTTCCTGACGCTCACAAGATTTACCTATTTGCTGTCATTGTAAAATACAAATTGTTTCGCTAATCAGGCAGTTTGCTTTGGACCTGACCCCAGTTGTACAAACTCCAAGTTGGACATTCATTTCTGGTCTCCTGCCGCCTACACAGCCGCAGCTAACTGAGTTTTAATAGGATGAGAAAATGATCTTTTCTTTTATACTGGGTTCAAATGAGCTACCCAGCTTCAAGCTGACTGTAGCTGTGTTTTCCTAATCACCATTTTTTTATAGCAATTCTGAGAATGAAAATGCCTGCTCCCCCTTCCTTCTCTTCCAAGAGGGCCAAGTCTAAGAATGTAAATAAGTGTTAAATTGAAACACAGAACAAAAATGGGGCAGATTTAGTGTAATTGAGTCATAGTTAAATTTAGGCTGCTTTTATTTGCAAATGTGCACTTTAACAGCGGCTCTATACAGCATCTCTGGGTAGAATAAGATGCCTCATTTATTTATTATTTTTATTGTGGTTGTGCCTGAAATTCTCAGCAAAGGCTCTTGGTTCCATTGTGCTGTGCACTGTAAAAGATGAGCTATGCATTTTAAAGACTCTCCTTTGTCCAAGAGGCTATCCTCTGGGTACCATCTGCGTTAAATGGTAGCACCTTAAATGGTCAGAAATATTGTCAGAAAAATCGTGAATCAAAGCTGAAAAAAATCATGAGGCTGTAGGAAAAAAGTTGTAAGATTTTCCAAAGGCTATATGCAGCATCCTTTCTTGTCTCCTAATTTTTGAGTTTTCAAGCCTTCCCAACACAAACTGTGAGAGTATGAAAGCTACTTTTTTAAAAAGAATGCTCAGATTCTTGCAATATCCTTTGATTTAAGGAATGAAGGCTTAAAAACATCAAATATCATTAGATTTGAAATGAAGCTGTAAGATTTGGCAATACAACAAACAGTGGTATATGGGACTTGATTTTCCTTAGCAACCCATTGACACAATGGGGCAGCAAGCTCTCTTCCCTCTAGGTTAAATCAATCCTGCAAGGACCGACTGCAAAGAACATAGGTAATCATATACGATTAAACAGTAATAAAATCAATAAAAACAAAAAAATAAAGTAAATGTGATTATTCTTATGCATAAATTTCATATTGAGTTTTCAAACACTGTGGACACTCAGATCATTACCTTCGATGCAAAGCAGTAGAGAAGTTCAACAAGCCCCCAGCAAGGAAGCAGGCATGCATCTACCAAAGAGGACGAGTCCACGCACCAAGAATATGTCACATTACCAGCTCTTGTGCGTTGACCAGAAGGAGACATGCTGCCTCCCACTTCTCCCTCTCATCTCAGTGCCCAGCCCGTGCCCCAGCTAGCCCCCAGAGAGGGTTCTTGCCATCGCTTTGTGCCTTGTACACTCATTTACAGCAGGACAAAATGGACATAAAAGCAGCATATTGAATCAGGATGGCAAGATTAGGATCAAAATGACTTCAAAACCTGACTTTTTAGAATTAGGCTTGCCAAAGCACTAGTAAGTGTTCAACAGGGACTTCCCTTATACTGACAGAAATGCAAACTGGGTGATCGAACAGGTGTTTTCAATGGCCACCGTTTCCATGCAGAAAGGCAACACAGATGGGTCTCATTAGCCAGTAGCTGAGTTTAAAGTGGAATATGACTTTTCCCACCCAATGTTGAATGAGTGGCCCAGGGGAAATGCGGTACTTAGAGGACACCAAGAGCAGCACAGTTCTTAGCTCATCCACCACAATAATGGCACTAATTTGAGAATAAGTGAGCATAAAGTTGATAATAGTTGTCTGTAAAGAACCGTGTAGGATGGTAAGACGATATCAGACAATGCTAAGTGACCATAGAGGAATGTATCTAGAAGCCAGGACACAAAGTGAGTGAAACATGAAGAGGGTGTTGAAAATGAAACGGCGAGAGAGATAGAAAGGGCAGAGCAAATAGTGCGGTCCCTCTTCAGAGAAGCCCCTCTCAGTATTATGTTCCTAACTCCCAGCAATGGTGCTCTTCCACTTCAGTTTTAGCCATATTGTTACAGTGTAAAATCAAGTCCTTGTTCATACACGTATCATAAGTGCGGCCACTTAACCTCAGGTCTATTGTGCATATGGTCAGAAAGGAGAATTTCCCTGACAAAATTTTAAAAAAAGACAAAGTCACCTGATAATCTCACTAAAATATGATAATACCTTCTGTCTTTGATGGTTCAAGTAACGCAGGGTGCCCTTTTGCAAGACTGCAGGTGCTAACAACTCAAGAAAAATTATCTGCAAAAGAAATAGCGGTTCATGTTTCCAACAATAACCAACTTTTAATCATGCATTAGAATCTTGGATCTACTATTTTCTTTGGGTTTGCTTCTATACACATTCCAGTGCACCTGACAACTGAAGGAAGGACAGTACTGTCCAGCCATTGTGTGGGCAGATGTTGTGTAAATTTCCACAAGAGCTTCTGCCAAGCCTCCCTTTTCCACAGACCTCTGACACCTGCATTATTTGGAAGGATTACTTTCTGTATTAGTGAATTTCCCGCAGGGACTGAAACAAGATGAGCAACCGAGAACCTAGCTGCAGAGCAATCCTGCAGAGTAGACAGGGATGCAATTACCCTTCCCTGCTTAAGGGAGATGCAGCAGTCGCATGTTCTGAGGAAGACAAAGGTGGCTCACTTCACATATCTGCTGAAAAAGTGGAGATTAACAAAAGTTTGTGAAGTATCCTGTCTACAGTAATTTAAAAATAAGATAAAATCTAAAAGGACTGCAAGAATAGGCTGTGCTGTAATTTAAATTGTCTGTGACACAAACTGCAAACTTGGCATTTCTGTTCATAAAAGAGCTATCAGTAGGTCCACTGGGCTTATATATGCCAAATGTTTAACATCCCAGTAGCATGCTCTTTATGATGCCTTTGACACCTGCAGAGAAATTACATCAAATCTGTAGCAGCAGTATTAGGTAATGCACCAGCGTTCAATGTTCAAAACATCCTGTTCTTTACATAGCCTCTTGTCTTACACAAAAGCAGTTAAAAATAATAGAGCTTGTTCAAGAGCCAGATTTACAAGCTTGTGTCCATAGACTTTGTAAGGCTCATCTTGCAAGGTTGTTTTGTTATACCTGTGGGCTGGAAAAAGGGAGGCAGGAGAAGGCACAAGAGGGAGGAAAGATTTGTGAATGGATGGTTTCAAGCTTTCAGGAAAAAAATGAAATCACTTCAACCACTCTGCTTTTATGACAATTCATTTACTTTTCTGAAAAGTAAAATTAATAAGAAGTGAAATTTGAAAGAAGTGACTAACAGAGTAAGTATCCTGTAGCTGGACTGGAGATAGATTATCATGGAATATTTATATTTGTACTTTGAAATCTGGAGGCTTGGATCAGCCAATTAGTAAGACAGATGCCATTTGCAAAACTTGGATGTTGATCCTGATGCAGATTTTGAGCTCATCAATCTTTTGGAATGTTTAGAGGAGAGGAAGCTTGGCTCTGCTCTCGAATTTCACACTAGAAGGCTCTAGCTGGCTTCAGTGATGAAAGAAAAAATGAAAAGAAAAAAAAATGGCTCTACGTAGGCTTCTGTGGCCTTGCTATCTAACATGTACATTGTAATAACCTCAGTGTTGCTGTTACAAAACCTTGTGAGTAATAGGCCCTCTCCTTATTGGGATCTGGGCTTCCTATTGTTGTTGAGGGAAATCTTAGCAGAACAATGCAATCCACCAGTGCCTTTATGTTCTTGTCACATTCATGAGTGCTATGACTAATCTCCTTGCAATCAAGACCCAAAGCTACAATTGATCACTTTATTCTTATTTTCACAAGCTGTTGAGAGCTTTGCTGTTATTTATTCTTTTTATGAAATGCTCATTTTCACTGGCAAGCAGCATATTGATAGTGTGTTGGACTGGGAATAAAGGGACTTGGCATCAGTGAAGCCTGCCACCAGCTCCTGGCCTTTGAAGCATTTCTTAGGCACGGATTATATTTACAGTTACAAAGTCAAAAAACTGTGAAGACCCTCATTATTGCTTAATAAGGTGCTTTGAGATCACAGATGAAAGTCACCAGGAAAAAAATAACAGTAATTTGTACAAAAAATAACCAGTGCTGCCAAATGAAGCACCAGATCACAAACAAGCTGAATTTCACACTTCCACTGAAGAGTCTACAGTTTCTACCAGATCAGATTTGAGCCCAGCTATTTTGTCCAAACACCTACATGCAGTCTATTTGTAACGTATCCCTCATAAAGCTCTTCCTCTTACTTCCTGCGAATAGGAATATTGCAAAACTGCCCAGAGGAAGTGGAAGTTTAAAAGCTTTGCAGAGACCAGATGGAAAATGTGATAGGAAACTGAAAAACAAACATTTTGTGGCTTTATATATATTAATTACACTTAACAAAGGTTAACTTCCACTCATATCTTTCCCTCAATTTTTTTGCCCAAAACTTTTCATTCTTATACAAACAGTTGTACACTGCAAGGGCTTCTACCACTAACAATAATAAGTCTGGTAAATGTTTTATTATCAAAGGCAGCAAAAAGTCTTATTTCATGTAGCAGAAATAAGCCAGAATCAATAAAGACATAACCTGTTGCCTTTATTAAATCACTGGAACAAGACTTCGCAATTAATTTTTACCAAAATGCAGTTCCCTTTACTGGGATTCTCTGGGCAATTTTCACCAAGGTTTTCGCTGCAGGAAATAGCGGACAAACTCCAGATCTCTGAAAGAATGACAAAACAGTATGAAATACAAGGTCTCCCACAAGAATGCTAGGGACTTCATCTCTCATGGACCTGGGAAAGACCAAACAAAATTTACACATGGCCCAAACCCAGACTGGGGTCTGGCATTTGAATAATCCTGGAGTACTTTCAATCCATCTCATTCTATCTTAGTAACAGCTTTATTTTTTAAAGTGGAGTTAAGCTCAAAAGATCTCAAAAGATCTTACTTAGGCCACTGTTACATCATCTGATTTTCAAATTTTTTAGCATCCACCAGCACACCTGAAAATCAGAATACTTATTTTGTGTTGTAAATAGTGAAATGAAAATTTGAACATTTTAAGTCTGTAAAATCAAATTATTCTGAATGTTTTGTCTTTTGTAGTTACTGGCCACTAAAGATTGATGTTGCCCTGTAACTCCTTGCTGATGAACACATTCCTCTGGATGCCTAATTTGTGAGAGATTTATACTGTGCAAACATTATTTACAGAGAGCACTTGATTCTCTCTAAATCAATTAGATATGCCTTTTCAGGCATATTTTCTACTGGAGGCTGCCAGAAGAGGGTTTTCTTTTTTACCTGCAATGAGGATTCCAAAACCACATCACCTCTAAGAAGCCACGGAGCAGCTTGGAAGTAAAATGGTCCTGCCAGTGCAGCCTTCTGTATAATTGAAATGCAATTTAAGGGGTCTTCAGAGGAATTTCTCCGACTCTGGAGGAGGCCAATCAGCAATCTGACCTCCAATAAAGACAACAGAAGGAAGCTCCCTTTGAAAGACAGAGAAAACTTTTTTCTTTAAAAAGCATTCCTAGGTGCCGTCTGCTGATACACTGCAGACGTATCTCCCGAGGTCCAGACAAGTCTGCGTTACTGATTATGCCAATATACCTCATGCGGTTCTCACTGCCCTTATCTAAGAACAGGAAAAGTCAAGGAAAGCAAGTGAAAAACAAAACAGAACCCTACCTAACAGGCAGGCTTATCGTTAGAAGTGCTCTAAATGCACCCAGGGAAATCTCCCTGCATATATATGAAGTTTAGGAACTTTACTGGTTTATTGCTCTCTGGAAACAATGAGGCTGTCAACAAAAAATTAGCAAAATGTGTCTGTAAGCCTAGTGGATATATGTACAAGCAGGTAATTGTATTTGCAATTATGCATTGAGTGTGCAAAATGAGCATCTGGATCTAAAGTTATACATAAATTCATCATATTCAACAAAGACGAATATTAAGTCCTGCATCGGAGATAGTCTAGAGGCCACGTGATTAGAAAGCGGCTTTGCAAAGAGGACCTAGGGCTCCCGGAGGACAAGCTGAACATGAATCAGCAGTGTGCCTTTGCAGCATTAAAAGCCAACCTCATACTGGGCTGTTTTATTAAGAAAATAGCGAGCAAGTCAAGGAAGTGATTATTCCCCTCTATTCAGCACTTGTGAGACCACATCTGGAGTGCTGCATCCAATGCTGGGATACTGACAAACTGGAGCAAGTAAGGCTGAGGGCCACCAAGGCGGACAAAGGGCTGGCGTACGTGACTTGAGAGGACAGCTGAGCGAGCTGGGTTGGTTTGACTTGGAAAAGGGAGAGCTGAAGGACAGGGTCTCACCACCATTGTCACAACCTAAATTATTCAGTGAGTTTATATTAGTACACAAAAGTTCATCCGTTATCATGGCTAACCTGTCTTCCATCAGAAACAAAGTGTATTCTCTGTGCGTCTCCCATCTCACATCAGAAAGAGAGTAAGTGCCTTCTCTGCGAGTTTACAATTTGTGGGACAAAGTGACCCACTGCTGGGGCAGAGTAAGACTAAAGAAGACCTGGTGTCAAGCCAACCAGCATGCCTCAAGCAAGCCAGAGCAATGCAATAAACTAACCAAATCCATCCAAACTACAGCAAAAATTCCCATGACTCAACTGCCTCTATAGCCTGTCAGCTCTACCTCCCACCTCCACAGCCCTATCTAACACAAGAGCCCAAGCTGCCGGATACTTCAATCCAAACATTGTGGTTATACAGGCCCCTCCAAGCCTAAGGCCCAGATCCATGAATCCCGCTTTAATCCACTCCTGAGAATGTGTGTATTTTTTGGTCAGAATTTCAGTTGTCTATATTTGGAAAGTCTCACCCACAGTCTTTAGCTGACTGAAGGAAGCCAAAGAAAATGCAAGATGTAGTGTCTACCAAAGCTGAAATCCTCCCTCAATATGACCGTTCCTTATGTCTTTGTGCACTGTGTTTGTGCCTACCAAACCTCTAGGAACTCAGTCTGCTCCTTACTTCATTTATAGGGAAGGGGTGAGAAAGAGTCTGTTTCTACAGAATTTCCCAGATACAATCTACTGCAGAGTACCTCAATAATAAAGGATTTTTCTATTTATTTGTTTCACTCAGAGCAGCTGGTCAGTCATATCTCTCTGGGGCATGTCAACTAATACATATTATTTCATAAGCTGAAAATTTTTGAATAATACTGTCTTGTCCCTTCCATTTGTATTAAATTACATGGGAGTAAGGAAGTATGTTTGCATTATACTGTAGAAATTTAAGGGGAAAAAATATTTATGAAACTTTAGAAAAGGATTGAGCAGAACTGACAATTACAAAAATGCTGATAAACCTTTGTATAAGAGGTTACATTTCATAGTGGTAAAGGAGGAGGCTAAGAATAAATCTCAGTCATGCTCATGTGAGGTAGAACTAGTGAATGACAACCAAGGAAAATGTATTACAAGCAACAATTAGCTTTTTTTTTTCCCCACAGATCTCAAAGCACCAAAGTGCCACTGAACTCAATCAGAATCTATTCTTGATTTCAGTGAGAGATGCTGGCCCACTAGCCTCATTTTCACAGTTGGCGAAACTGAGACACAGAAATGCTAAATGAGTTGCAAGATATTACCCAGCAAATGGCGGAGTTGGGAATAGTACTGAGCTCCCCTGGAGGCCAGTCCGTGCGTCATCCACCGCACGACTTCCTCGTACTAGAAGGCAGCAACAGAGCACAAATTTTGGGGATTTTGTTTAATGAGAATGGGAGATGGAGAGATCTGGAGGCTCACCTCTAAAGTACAGGAAGGCCAGGCTGCTTGGACTGTTACATCCAATGTGCAACTGCCGACACTAAAATATGAACGTGTCTTTGCTCATATGTAGAGTATTAAGGGAAGAGTCAGAGAATCAGGAAGGATCACACAGAGAAGAAAAAAAAAATCAATTTGTTTTAAAAACAAACACATAGCAATGCAGATTCTGTACACACTGAGTCAGGAGGCAAGTTTGCAAATCATAATCAACTGTGATTTAAACACTGTGTCTGCTAAAGTGGTTGAATCAGCTACTTGGTTGATGTAAAAGGGATACAAGGCAGGGGTCTTACTTTACATCAGATGCCCACTAATCCTTTTTTTTTTTTTTACAGATTACTTCTCTTCAGCTTGAAAAGGTGATATTAGGCTCTTTAATAGAAGACATGACTTGTAGCATGATCATTTATGTCTCGCCACTGTATGGGTGTCATATCAATTTACTCCTGAGACAGGTGCACTGACTTCGCAGCTTATTCCTACGAGAATATTTTAATCATTTAAAATGATGAATATGAATCTGTTTTCACGGCGAATACTGTTTGACAATTTCCTCTCCCTGTGGTTGCTGCTGCACATGATTTGGTACTAGCGTCCCATCCTAGGAGGTTCTGCATCCTCAGAAGAACACATGGGATGGGACAGGACTAAAAGACAACTTTTCATTGTCTTGCTGAATATTTCAGGCTGCCAAAATGTTCATAGTTGAAAAATTGTGCAAACACATGCCAGTCCGAGGTAGGGGTCCCCTTCCTTTGGCCAGCAGGTCGTGCCCCTGGTAGGAGTCCCCTGCTACAGGGAGAAGAGCAGCGCTGCTGACACTGCTGACACTGCTTTGGAGAACACCCACCGGCCTCAGTGTGGCTGACGGCTGTGCTTATTTATTTGTGACTACTACCTGTGCAGTGCATTTTTTCCAGAAGGTTTCAGATCACTTTGCCAAGCTGACTGCTACACATTATTGTTGTGACGATTTTGTGAAAAGGAAGGTAGCAGTTATGGCCAACACTGAGATGGTTGCTAATTTCAAGTGATTTAAATTGAAGGACATTGTAAATATTTAACATGTTACCTTAAATGAAGGCAGTGTGTGAATGGCAGAGCAGCAAAAAGATGATAGGATCCATATCTTACAGTTCAGCAACCTTTCAGATGGACCATGCCATGATTCAGGGGCCGAAAGTCTCTGCTCTTCAATTCGCTTTAAGCCTTCTGACTTTGTTGCTTTAATACAAACCAACTACATAATTTAGCTTCGTGACTGCTAGTGGGAAATAAATTTTACTGAAGCTTCAGACTTTGAACATTTCAAACTTTTCCTCTGATTTTAATCTTTGAAATCTTGTAAATAAACTTGTAACTTTGACATTACAATCTTTCAGCAAACACTTTCTTCTTAATGACATTTTACTCATTATACTGTTCCCACCTACCAGGAGCTTCACTTCTGGACTGGGCTTGGCTTTCATTGTTTTGTTTTTTTAAAAAAAAAATTACCATTATGCAGCTGTGTAATATATGACAATAGAGGGTGATAAATACTGCACAGCTGAAGCTGAAAACAAGCTGTGTTAATGGCATGAAGTGAAGGTGATGACACTTTTTTTTTTTTACACAGAAAGTCATGGGATATTTTAAACAATATGTTTTACACAAGCACACACACACACACACAAAAATCCTTCATTTTTCCCTAAAGAGTCTCTGGTGCAAAATTCCTTCCCACTGGAGAACACGCACACAAAAAAATAAATCCTAACCATTATTTAACGACTTCATGAATTCACACGAAGTGGGATAACATTTATGCTTCTAAAACCCAGGTGAAGTAGCAGTCCTCCATTCTGCTGCTAAAATCCTCTCTGTTGCTGATGGCTGCTAGAAATTAAAGAGTTAAAATGGAGACCACTGGAAAAGAGTACAGCATATGCTATATGCAGCACGTTACTTGCTCACTGGGCTTCCCATGGGCCAGTGAAGGTTGGGAACCACTTCTGTCAAGGAAATGTATATGGTGTCAAGTTATAGACAGTCCGGTGTGTTAGCTCCATCTCTGCAGCTGATTAGCCCCAGAACAACTTTGGCCTCACATAGTTTCTTACAAGCATTATTTAGTCAGGCTTCAAAACTTAAGTAGGCGACACTGTTATTCCCAGTTTACAGATGAGTTATAAGTGCAACAGGGTTAACAGCTACTGCAAGGGGACATATTAAATGAGCATCAGGAGCTAGAATAAAATTCAATTTCCCAACCCTTGCCCACTTAACCATAATGTCCACAGTCTAAATCACTTAGATTAAAAAAAAAAAAAATAAAAATTAAGCTCCTTCGCTGAAACCATGTCCCCTGAAGCTGTTTCCGATGCTCAAGTAAGAGGCATCAGAATGTAATTTTCAGAGCTACTGTGCACCTTCAGCTTCCAAATTAGGACCTACCTGTCCTAATTTTTCCAAGCCTCAGCTTCTCAAGTCTTCCAAAACATGGAAAGAATAGCTATCTGTCTCCCAGCCTACCTGCCCACTGAGGTCAATGACAGGCTTTTCTTTGACTTCAGTGGCTGTAAGATTTCCCTCCCATAGTCTTTTCCTTCAGTTTTGGAGAGCAATTGTCTCAGGGTGGGTAAATGTCTGCTTCAAGAGAAACTGTTGTGTTGAGAATAACTATCGAATCATTGCAAGCCATGCCCCACACAGTACAAACTGTAAAAATGATGAGCAAATAAAACAGCATAAAAATAAAGAATAAGAAAACAGCCCAATCATCCTAACAGTAATGGCTGGAAATTCATCTTGGAAGGCTTAACTGTTCCTGTGGCACAGAAGCTAGGAGTGATTGTTCTGTGCCACGATGGCATTGCCCAATAACCCATTCTGTCTAAACTAACAGAGCTGGCTAAATTATCTTGCCTTGTGTTCTCTTTTAATTAATTGTTTAGTTTAAAGAGAGGATAAAAAAGGCTGGCTAGGATCCAAGCTCAATTGCCTGCTGCTATGACAGAAAAAAGTACTGATCAGAATATTTCTCTGCAGAATGAAATGTGTGTCTCCTGGGCTTCTAGCAATAGCAAAACAAGTTTACATTTCTGTCTCTAATACGATTCTGTCCTCTAAGTCATTAACAGTTCCTTGATCCTTTCTCTTATTCCTGCCCCCTTTATCTTATTTATTGAAATTTGTAATATAAACAGCATTTCTTCACCTACTGTCTTTTTGAATTGTTGATTGTCTGGAAAATGGCACTAGCACAAGTTTTCAGGGCATTTTCTCTGCATAGCAGTGGTGTTTCAGTCTCATGCGGGTGCTGTCAGACACCAGCTCGCATTTAGGACCATCAGGGACAACTCGGGGAGCAAGATACTGGGCCAGTGTAAACGAGCACAGCACAATGTGACCTCAGGAGCATGGGGCAGATTCGCACAAGGCTGAGGATCCGGCCATGTGACTGTTTCCAGCTAAAATCACATTCTTCCCTCACCACACTCTGGAAAATTAGAGACTGCAGATCTTTCTAAACATGCTTATGGATGTAGAAAACCCTTTCATAAGGGGGGGGTGGGAAGGGGGCTGAGGGGAGGAGAAGTTTCTTCTGAAAGGCAGCCTAGGAAGGGATTCGAAGAGCCAGCACTTTTGCCCCCTCGTTGTCACATTCCTTTCCCAGGCCCGGCCGATGAGGCAGCCTGTGAGCCTCTCTGGCTGGGAAGGATCGCATTGCTGAACAGGGACGGGAAAGGGAATGTGGTTTCCTGAAAGGTTTCCAGCAAGTACATGGGAATGGAGCTCTTGAAAGAGACATGGAGCTGGAAGCACTTCCCTTCTGAGAAACACTTCCAATCCACTCCCCGGGCCAAATGTAATAACAGCTCTGACATTATTATTACAAAGGGGGAAAAAGTCATTCTTCCAGCTCGCTGCTGATTTCTCCATTTCAAAGCCACACCTTCTTTGAGACCTGGAAGTCATGTGGTTTAACATGCAAGCCTGCTCACAAGGGATGCTCCTCGGGCACATCTCTACCAGCGCTTATCACCAAGTCTTTCTGGAGGTGCCAGAAATGCTTCTGGCAATGAAAAAATGAACTTAAAGATGTGTTTTTCTACTTGGGTCCCTCCTTATATCTCTTGATTTAGGTGGAATATATTGCCACAAATTGTCTGCAATATATGACAAGCTTTTTCCTGCTGTCAGCCATGAGCCAATATCTAGGTATGAAGGAAAATTCTATGTGAAAAACAGCTATTTTGCCATTTGATATGCCAAAATTTGTTTGGTAGGATCCTTCTACAGCTACAAAGTCTCTCCCTTTCCCCACTTAATAGACTACACTGCACAACAAATTAAGAGAAATTATTTGAAACGTCTCTCTAAATATCAGAGAATACGCTAACTGATCCTTACAAGTGAACATTAACAGTCATGCTAATATTCAGACTATCACTAGAAGGGTTAGGAAACAACGTATAAAGGAAGAAATGAAGAAGCAAAAGCAGCAAGGGACCCAGTTTCTGGTTTACCATCCAGGAATATGCTGGAATATGCACAGAAGAGTTACAAAACAAGTGCTGTTGACAGTACAAAGGGGAAAATAAAGCCATTAGAAACAGTATAAATTGTACTGGCATGAATAATGTTTCTCCCCAGACTTCGTTCTAGAAAAAAAAAAAAAGGGGGTGGCATTAATTCAGCAACCTCTGTTTCTAAATAGGTTCAGTTAAATTGGTACAACTTTTGTTTAGATAAGGCCTCAGACTCACTGACTCTCTGGAACCCCCTCTTAGTCTTACCTCTAACCACTTTTTCCAGCCCATGGCAAGGAAAAATGTACCACAGGAGGCAGAGCCAGACACCAGTAGTATCGTAAGAGGCTCAACCAAGAGTGTCTCAGCAAACACGGGGCCAGAATCCACCCTTGCTCACAGTGAGCAATTCATTTGATGATTGGAACTACTTAAAGAAACAACTTTTAAGCTGCCAGCTTACTGACACCTGACAGCCATCAGCCTGCAGTGTCTAAGCTGCTATAAAACATGAGTCAGTCAATGAATTACATGATTTTTGGAAAATAAGAGTCATTTAGAACATTCTATTCAGATTTCTGTGTACGGATCATTTAACCTCATGGGCGGCTTTTTTTTTTAATTATTATTTTAACTAAGCATATAAAAGGAATAAGAACACAAAAGTTCCTCCCAGTATCAGGAAAAAGTAAAAAACCATTTTTAACAGGGTTATGTCTATATTCTAAGTAAGGACAGGAAGCTTTCTTGACTTTTGAGAAAATATAGCCTTAACTATGCAACCCAAAACTGACAGCATAGTTATCTTAAAATTCAAAATACAGGATTTTAAACAGTTGACAGCTAATTTTAGCTGATGTTGGAAGTTCAGGTAACAATTGAGAGCGCTGTTTCTGTCGTATTTCTGGGTTTGTAGCTAACTCAAGCATCCATACGCTTCACAGCCTCATTTCCATGGAAAATATTTTAGGAAATAAACACATTACACTTTGGATGAGTGTTTCTTTTTTCAGTTTGATTCCTTCAGTCAAATAGAAACAGCCAAGAAATCAAAGATCCATAATGGGATATAGAAAATACCACTAAAAATAGCACATAGCAACAAAACTCTCAGAGGCCAAAGAACTACTAAACTGCAATCAATTTATGTACAGCCTTATGCAAAAGGCTGTACAAATATGCCTGAGGACACGGGTTCTTGTAGTCAGAGGTAGGCGGATATGAGGCACCTAAATCCAAAATGGTGACAAAAAACCCTGCCTAAACTTGAGGACAGCTAAAGTCACTGGAACCCTTTTTACTTGACATGAAGCACATCAGGTTGCAGGAGATTACTTTCACAAAAGTGCAAGATTGCCAGAATCTGGGTTGATAAACACCTTTACTCCTGAATAGAGTCATGATTTAGAAACAGTTTGCATCCTTCAAGGAAGCAAATTCAACAGGTGCTTTCAGAACAAGCTCAGCTCGCACTGATAAACTGAGGTCTCCACAAAAAGCCAGTTGTGGACATCGTGTTTCAATGGAGCACGAAGAGGAATTTGTGTCATTGACATCTTTGCACTTCTTATTCAACACCAGGTTAATAATATACAGACGTGGCCCTGGAAGCAGGATTCCTCCCTCCCAACAGAGCACCCTAAGCACTAAGCAACAGAGTCACACTGCTTTTTTGCTCACTCTGGTTCAATGGATCTCATGGTCCTTGCAAGCAGTTGACAGTGGGACAAACAAGAAACTGCTCCAGGTCATCCTGTCTTCCACCTGGTAGAAGGACACTGTTTTAGGGAGAGAGCCTAAGAAAAGGATTTGATTCCTCCTTCCCCCTCCATACAGACTATGAGAAGACAGAGCCCACATCTCCCCTATCCAGACAAGCGGTCTAACCTGCAAGCTTTCCCTCTAGTTACACTGTGGAAGAGCAGTTGACTGCTTGCTTTTGCACACTCCAAAGAGGATGCTGGGCTCTGGATCATGGCTAGATAGAGGAATCTTCCCACAAACCCTGCTGAGGCTTGGCAATGGCTGTGACTTCAGGAACATCCTAGTTAAAGTTCAGTGCTCCCTCATGGCTCACTCTAGACAGCTGGCTATTCAGTGTGAGGGTTTTCCGACTCATCCTTATGAATCACTAATTTTTGGTGTACAGTCTGATGGTTTCCCATCTGCTGAGAAGATTGCTGAGCTCCTAAGACATAGCATTAATTAACAACATGACAGTTACAGACAAACTGTTCTGGAGCAGTAAGTGCCCATTCACATTTGCCTTGCTTTCTGACTGACTTTTTTCCTGATGAAAAGGCACTGGAACAGCATGTTATTAGCATCCTCTGTTTTATTAGTATGACGGTCCTCATGTACGTCAACAAGAGATTTACATGGCAGGCCAGCATGGAACTGACATTCTGAATCGCCAGCAACTCCATCTGGTTTTTGCAGGGTCTCATAAAACCAGCATGTGTGCCTATAAACTCACAAATGCCATCAGCGCCATGGGGGAAGTTGCCACTCAGGCAGAGTTACCTTCATGTGATCTTCAGGGTTGCAGAGCTGAACATAATTTTCATCAGACCAGGCTCAAAAATTCTGACAGTGCAGCCTGCACATGAACCAGAGGAAGGGAACCTAGGAGGGCAAGCCATCAATAATCATAAAATGCAAAATTAAGTGACCAAGTAGCAACTAATTTAACCAAGTTTAGGAAATTAAGATCACCCACTTTGATCTTGCATTTGAATATTTCCTAACGTCCTTTATAGTTCTGCTTCAGCTCCCATCACACTTTTCAGCACATACTCCATAGATGCCTCACCATTCGCCATCCCTGAGCTTGACACTGTGCTCCATGGTGAATTAATCTGGTGTCCCTGCTGGGCATGCAGGACCTGCCATTCCAATTAAGGAAAAAGAAGATGAGATAATGCAGCCACCAAACCTTGCAGAAATCTGGCTGAAATTCTTCTGAAATGCTCCTACCGTCTACACTGCTCCCTGCCAAGTCTCCCCACCCTCCACTGTCATTTTCTCCTCTCTTTTATAAGAGGAAATGGATGCTAAATCAGCAAGTTAGGTTCGCTCCTTAACATGACAATTACTAACAATACACCTTTTCCCCTTTGTTATAAATGACTTTAGTGTGTAATTCAGCCAAATGAGAAGACAGGCACCACTTATACACGCTGTCTCCATCCTTTTGTGTGAGGCCAGGACTAGCTGCATTCACCAGCCTAAAGATCTGCAAAACAACAGCTTTTTCCTTCCACTCTGGCAGCATCCATAGCTCTCCTTCTGCTACTACCTCTCGTCATCCCAGGAAACCAGGACCCCAGGAAATGAAGTGATGCAGACAGAGGAAGGATGAGACTTCAGTCATTCAAGATGCTGAAGACTGGAGCTTAAACTCCAGCTATTCCACAGAATTTTTTTTCTGTGAGGTTGGCCAAAGAAAACCATATTTAGCACTATTTCCTACTTATGCATCAAACTCTATTTGAGTTAAAAGTATAAATAACTTTTGGAGACTGTCCTTAGTTTCTTCAGCTACATAAAACATGCCCTGTTAGATCACTCCAGCAATGCTGGAGCACAGCATTGCACAATCACCTACAGCACCCTTAGGCACGACATCAGTCCCACAAAACGCAGTGACATCCCTGATAACCCTTTCTAGTGCTTTGTGCTATACCCATCCCGTCTGCACCGTGTTTACCTCACAATCGTAATACACGGCACTACCTGACTCACCTCATTATTTGCTGGCCCTGTAGCACAGGGGGACCTAGGGAGCATGAAGGGAAAAATGTGAGTCAAGGCAAAGTGTGGCTCGATCACCTTCCAGACTCCCATCCCAGCCTAAGGACACCCCTACCACGCAGCTCATGTGGGAGAGAGGGGTCCATACTTGCCTCCACAGGCTTCATGCACCTTAATGTCTGCATGGAAAAGGGCTGTTCTTTCCCAAAGACCGGGTTACACAAGCAGGGCCTATAGGTATTTACCTTGTTTCCTTAATGTATTCTCAAAGGCCTGGGTGTCTTCCCCTGTAGGGAGCCTACAGAGCTAGAAGGGATCAGGAGGACTCACCAACACCCATGCACATGGCAAAGCCCAGATGGAGAGGGAGAGCAATGGAGAACTTCCTCAGAGTACTGTGTGTGCATATGCCTGAAGGACTGGGAGTGAAGACCTTGCCTCTGGATGTTACACAAAGCACTGGACAAGGGAAACAGTCTTCCAGCCCACTCTGACCTGTTTTGCAGCCAGGCACCCCACAGGGAGTCCAGCTGACGCTACCAAAATCCTGATGTGTCAGCTTTGCAAAAGATAGGAAACATCAAGAGAAGTCTTCTTGGTCATGGCTCTGAGCAGATGTCTTGTCAAATCTCTGTGACAACGGCATTTGGTGCTAAGTCTTGCACAATCCACTGAAGAAGGACACGTGCTCTCCATTCCTCCTGGGCAACCTCCAAAACAAAATTGAGGAGCAACCACAGAGGCTCTTGGGCAGAAGACCTGGAGGGAATAGCACAGAGGTCCTCCTAAAGCCCACCCCCTGACAGAATAGGAAGGAAAAAAGGGATGCCCTACTCTGTCCTGCCTTGTGGGGACCTGTTTGCTCCAACGCCTTGTGCAGAGGAGCCGTCACGGTGGCTGTGGTGCTGCCTGCGGGACACAGAAGAAACCGCAGAAGGGCTGTTGCGAATTTGCCACAAGGCTTGACGCCGATCTCCAACTCCTGCCAGCCCTCCCAGCTCTTTCACTCCAAATCTGATTGTCTGAAACTTGTCGGCAGGCTGAAGAGGTGAATTTCACACAGCCTAGGGATACTGAGTGATGTGGATGTGCCAGTGCGTGCATGGGCTCTAACTGACACCATGATAATTATCTGTAAGAGCTGAATAACTATCCATAGAAATTAGGAATATTTGGGGCATAATTACCCACTTGGAATAGATCATGAGAGCATGTTTTTCTGAGGACCCAACTCTCAGGTGAATACACACGCTGCGGACACTGGCATGTCTCTGGTTTGTTCGGATTTTAGGTCCTATGCTTCTGATTCGTTTCAGAATTTAGTTAAAGGCCATTGTTATTGCCAGGTCATTTGAGAGAGCAAGTCTGAGGTTCACAACTGACCACGTTTTCTTTACACGCATACTATGTAATTTTAACTCCCTCTTGACTTGCTCTGTTGTAGATTCTATTATAAAAAAAAGAAGGTTCATTATTAAGTGATTTATTACAACATTAAACATTAAAGACCAGTTCCACAATTGATGTGATCAGTGTAGCTGGCTGAAGTCCTTGAATGAGCTCTAATTTACACCAGTGAGTAGTCTTGTACTTACAGTATCAAGATTTTAAAAAAGCTTTATTTTATTTTTATTTCTGTCTGGCTGAACCGGTGTGGGGAGGAAGCAGTGTCATCGCTCTTTGACGGGACTCTCTCAGCTTCCTATCTGTTCTCGTGAAGCTTCCCATCAAGTTTTTGCAAACTCAGACATTTAGTTACTGTGGTTTCAATATGCACCTCAACCTATAGAAGTTTAGCTGAAGAAACCACCAATTCCAATCCTCTGGTAGCTCACCTATCATCGCCAGTGTAAACCAACCAGCCTTTCCTCCTCCAGCAGCCTAAATTCCCCAAAGTGCTGTTTGCAGATGGGGAAACTGCCTTCACAGACACCTGTTACATCTCATAATATCAGATAGCACAACGTCTGTAATTCTACCTCAGACTCGTCCTACAACTTTGTGAGTCACATTACATGTTTCATGTACCCAGTGAACTAAAGCAAACAAACAGGAACTATTTGTATTCTTCTTATTTATGCCAGGGCTTATAATAAACCCTTTGGAAACACTTCCGAACAGGTAGCAGCCAGCATACCAGTTTTGCCAAGGAATTAAACTAGTCTTTACCTGTTGCAGCTGTTGGGAAATTTCTAGCTGTTGCTAGAAGTGTACTTGTACCTGCATGCTGGGGTTGGGAGTGTGAGCAGGTGTTTGCAAACCACAGTTACACTGCTAACCATGCTTACTGTCTCAGACTCAGTACTAATCATACTAGCAATGTCTGGTACCTGCAATATCTTGCTGCAAAGATTCTCATTCAATTTGTCTTACAGCAACGATCAGAACTGCTCTAAGCTATAAAAGCCTCTCCAGCTAATTTCTGTGTGCAGCGTGAAGCTCCTTACCCTGAAGGCCCTTTAAGATTTGACCCCTTTCACTGTTTTTCCTGCTGTCAGCCAAGACAGCAAAAGAAGAGGTGGTATGCAGGCTGAAAATCCTAGCAGTCCTCAATCAGCCCTTTGTCTTTCATGACCAGCTTTTTATCCAGGGGCAACAGTCTTTTTCCATTACCAGTAAAAATGAACCCCCCAGTAGGGGTGATGAAGAAACAATAAAACTAATCATTAAGCAGGCCTGCTGAGAAGTGAATTCCAGTCCCAGGTCAGATCTAATTGCATTCTGACACTGAAGCAATGGCCTGGTCATTTATATTAGCAATGTCATGTTTCTTTTTATTTATTTGTCTCCATTCTGCCCTCCATCCTCATAAAGAAAGAAATATAAACGTGCAGATTGATGAAGAGATGTACGTAGAGATCAAAATACACATACTGTCCTGTGGGGTACTTTGCAAGTTTTTAAAATACTCTCTTTTTAGCCAAGATCAATTGTGGGAAAACTAAAAACAAATATAGCATTTTAGAAACTTATGATCAACTGTAAAAGGGAGATTTAGTAAAAATTATGGTAGTGTCATGGCCTATTACCAAGGAAAACCATGTACACGGGAGGAAAGACAAATTTAATCATGCGTATGAGAGCACAAGATATATATGTGTAGCTGTGAATTTGAAACTCAGGAGACTTAGAGTAATTTGAGTAATTAGAACAGAAATAAACTACTTTTGAGTTCAAGTACAGCACATGCATGCACACGGCACACACACACACATCCATGAATATATTCCTGAAAATACAACTATCCTTAGGTCCCTTTCATCCCTTGCCACCTTCCTTTTACTGCTTTCACCATTAATGAAGTTTTGCCCCAGTCTGCATCCTCAGCCTCCTCCCCCCACTGTTTTTTGCCCAGACTCCCAGCCAGCCTCCCAGCCTGAGACTCTTCCTTCGAGAATCTAAACAAGATGCCTTTGCATCTGACTGAACACAATGGGCCTCTCTTCAAAGCCAAGCAACATTTTTCCTATCATTGTTTGCAGGGGAAAAGTCACTCTGCACTCTGCTCAGATATTACAGTCGCACAAGCCTTATTAGCTTAGGGGTAGATTTGCTGTCATAAGAGGGTTCATACAACTAACAAGATTGCTTAATCCCTTCCTAGGTCCCTCAGCATTTGTAACAAGTTTTGTAATTGCTTTTTAAATAAAATGCCCTGACCTTGGAAATTCACTTGCAAGCCAGTTCAATCCTCTGGCTTTTTTCCCTTCATATAGCTTTTATGACCTCTCCTATCTGGATATCAAGTCCTTTCTCAGAAGTACCTTAGTCCAATCCTCTTGATGCTATCCAGAGCTAAAAGCCTTCAGCATGTGCTTTGGATCCGATCCCTGCCTGGCTGCTGTGCTCAGAGGGGCGTTGATCAAATCTGGTAACAACAAATCAGGGCTCAGAAAATGTATTTGTAGAACCTGGAGTTGTTCCATCTAATTGCAAGCAAGCTTTTACAACTCATTTACTGAAGAAAATTTCCTTATCAGGTGAGGATGTGACTAACTTCCACCCAGATTTCGTGTTGTGGTTCTTATCAAAAACACTTGAAAAGATTTTTCCTTTATCCACAGAATCAGCTTTCAAAACTTGCTTTATTGAAAGCCACAGCATGGCACAGTGACAATTTTGCCTAGTATTTGCCATGCACTTCATGTTCTAGGGTTAGCTGAGCTATGCCTGCCCTGATGGCACAGGAGAGATGCAGGCTAGCATAGGTATGCCACAGTTAGGTTTTTGTATTAAGCTCCATGCCTACCAGTATCCAAGGTAGGTAGTTTAACAACTCATTTATTCCCAATCGTTTCCAACCTTGCGAACATTAATCATTGTCAGGGCAGGCACACATTCCCCGTTGCATTTGCATGCCCACACTGGCTTTTTTTAGTTACTTGCGGTGAATCTCTTAGAAGTCAGCCATGGATGCCAGGCTGAAAACCTCTGTGATGCTGTAGGACACTCCAGCCTTCTCTGTGCAGACATGCCGTAAGCGCCAGGCTGTAACGCCTGGGTTCTGCTTCCACCTCTGCCACTGAATTGCTGGACAAATTTGAACAAATCACATAACTTGTGCCTACATTTCAGCCTTTCATCTAATGTGTATAGGGGGGGGTCTCTACTTCTCTAGGGTCTTCTGTGGCTTAATAAACACTTACAGGGTGGGTTAGATCAATATGTAACAAGGTAGAAAGGACTAGGACTTGCATCTAGAACTATTAACCTACTGGGGATCTAATTCACATTAAAAGCCGCAGGGATTTCATTCCCAAGAGGGTGAGCATCGAAAACATACCCAAAATATTATAGACATGACTGAAATGTAATTAAATAGTAAATATTATTACAGTAATAACTTAGCATTTTGCTTTCCAAGACTGAAAAAAGATTTTGGTAAACTCTAATTAAGACTCAACTCATGAAACACAACTTCTTTGCAGTGGATAGCAATGTATGTGTAATTGTGTGCAGCAACATGACCCAACAGATTAGAGCAGGAAAACGAGGAAAATACCACATCCAACTTGCAAGTTCAGAGGGAATTAGGTAAACAGAAGGATCCCAGGTGGAACGAGGATTAGGGCAACGTGAAGTGAAGTAAATTAACTCTAGTGCCAGAGGAATGATTACAGAACACTTAAGACCAGTAATTGTGAAGAAGGATTTTAATACTTTTTCTGAAAAATACTACCTGCATCAGCAGTGTTGCCTATGTCCCATTGGGACATGAGTACTGACTCAGGTGAGGATGTGCCACCTATAGAGGAACCACTGCTGACGGCAGCGCTTGAAGGCTGCAAGAGCTACTCAAGCCCTGACGAGACCTCAGAACGGCACCAGGCAGTGAGAGCCTCTTGCACAAGGCACTTCACAGGATCCTCTCTCTTCTCAACATCAAGCTGCCCAGGACCTTTTTCTCCCATAGCCCCACATATCTCAAAACATAAGCAGAGGAATGTAATTGCATACAGGCTCCGTTCCTCTTATATCCATAACTATAAGCTGCTATTATATTTTATATCTTGCATAAGTAAACTACATTCATTTTCACTCATTATTTTCCCTTAAACTCCATGCCCTTCCCTAATCTTGATAAAAATATTTGAAACTTTAAATCTGTTTCGTTTTCCAGTATTTGTCATGAATGCAATGAGATTACTGTTTTTTCTAAAATTGCAAACTATATCTTAAACTCCTTTTCCTTTATATTTTTTTCTAAAATATAGTTGGGCATCCGAAATGACTTGTTTTTATACAAAACACACCAGTTAAGACTACTACATATTATTTATCAGAAGTAAATGAGAAATTGCCATTTCATTATTTTTATTAAGCATGTAACATCCACATGAATGTATCTATGCAAATGTGCCCTGGTACTAAAATTTCAAACTCCCTCAAACTCAAGACTACTTAGATACTTCAAGCTAAGGCTGTCAGGTCTTGATTCAAAGCTCTTTGAACCCAGAGACAGTCATTTCATTGACTTTCGTTGCTTTTGTTCCATGCTCTTAAAGGTAGCATCAGAATATATGGCGATAGAACTGAATTTTTAGACACAGCTAACCTCCAAAGTCTGGGGAAGCCTGAGCTTGGGAACGACAACCCAAAAATTATCCACAGAAATGGTCCCATGTAGCCAGAAAAAGTTGGCAATTCCTTATACTCTCTTTCTCCGGATCATCTTACTCCAAAGAAAAGACTATTGGGAAGAATTTCCATGTGTCATATAAAATCTGTTTCATTTTGTGGACATCTCACCAGCATCTCCTGTACAGAAATGCAGGACAGGGTCACAGCACTAAGTATCAGGCAGACACCAGGCACAGTGCAACAACCCTGGTACAACATCAAAGCACCCACCCCATTTCACTTGCAGGCTCCTCAGGGTACTCAGTGGAAGACTGAGCTCAGTGGAGTCATTTGAATTTTAAGATACATCGTGTAATGGATTATCATCACTCACACAAATCACTGAAAACCTCTCCTATGACACTTGTGCTTCTAAATAAAATCACTAGGCAGGTGGAGGTTGGTAGACCATACCTATGCCTCTTTAGTCAGACCCTCTTCTCCCTCTGCTGCTGAATTTAGAAATGTCACCTCTAAAATTAATGTCTGCACACAATAGTCTCATACATTGTCTCCTAAGATCCCCTGAAGCCCTTGAAAATTCATATGAACATTATTGAGAGGAAAAAAAAACAACCAACATGTGAGAGGGTTGTCCAACACCTATCAGCCCTGAATTTAGCTGCAATTAAATGTACCAGCAGACAATCAGGAACTTTCTAAGACCTCTGAGAACAAACTTTTACTCATAAAAGGTTGATTAAAGCCTTCACAATATTCCAAAAGTCTGTTTTGTAGGACAGCTATTCTGAGATTTTCTTGTCATTTATGATTTTTATTAACATCCATATGAGCTTCAGCTCCCTGTCATGAACTGAATTTCCAGAAGCTCCACTTCATAAGGCTTGTTGAAGCCTATTGTACACAAGAAATGACTTGGACAAAAATGCTGTAGTCAAGACAGAAGGAAAAAACCCTCCTTTCCTCTTCCATCCTCCAAAAGATTTACAGACACTCAGTGTAAGAGCATATTTTACCAGTAGTTTTCTTACTCAAGAGGAAAACTAATTTAGTAATCCCACTGAACAAATGACAAGTCTGATTGTCTCAGGGAGAGAACTGAAGGAACAAAGAAACCTTGTCACACCATGTTTTTAGGATGATGTTATTCAACCCCCACACCCTTGCCAGCAGTTCCTCGTGACTCATTCTCCTCTGAAAATGCTGTTATCGATCTTATATTGAGACAATGAAATTTTATTTATTTGGTGTCTGTTTCTGTTCAGCTGGCCTTTCACAGAAGCCAGAAAACAGTATCTAGATGCATTAATAAAACTGGAACGTAGTAAGAAGATTTGGGGAGAACTTATTACAGATAAGTATGATGAATAAACAAAGAGCAAAAGTTACTGAGGAATTGAGGTTTCTACCATTTCTACCTTTTCAGAGGAAGCAGCAGAGAAAGAGACTTTTCAGCCTCAGAGAAAACTCCAGTTTCAGTCTGTTATCTGTTAGGATCCACCAGCCCAAGTTCACTAGAATACCAAAGGCTCCGTCCCCAGCAGCTATGTATGACTCCACTGGGGATACCTACATGGAAAAGACAAAGCCATTTTTACTCTCCTTACACCAGCTAAGTACTCCTGAACACCTGAACCAGCTATTGCAGGTCTGCAGTAATATCAGAATGGACAATTTTAGAACATGATCTTGCTTGTAATGAAGGCAACAGTAACCTGATTTTGGTGTGAATGCTCTTTGGGGATCACTCTTGCCCAAAGAAAAGCCAGAAGGTAAATATCATCAGAAACATACTCCAAAACTGACTTCAACAGGGATGATGAATAATGAAAACTGAGGTCTTTAAGCCTAGGTGCTCTACCAAGATTTACCAGGAAGCAGGCAATCTGCCGAACATCCTTGTACTCCTCGCCCAGCGCCAAGCCTTCAGCCCCACTCTGAAAGAGCCAGGTTCCCTCAGGCCCTTTCTGCTGCCAGAGAGATCTCTTGAAACCTCGCTGGAGCTTGCTCCCTCTCCTGCAGCACCAGGTTATTAAAGGGCCTATATTCCTTTGCCTGCCCCCACAAACATAAATCCTCATTTTACATTGCCTTTCCTCTAACACTGAACATAAAAGAATGTACTTTTTATTGGAGTTTTATCTTTGCCTGGGCTTCTAACAACCTATACCGAACACTCTGTTATTATGGCCCCTTCTGGATTTAGAGGCATATAAGTTATTTGTGCTTGGCTGCATACATTGGTATTTTTATATTCTTACATATCTTTATCTGTACAGTATCTCTGAATACGCTTAAAATTGTTTCAAAAAATACACCCTAAGACTTTATTCAAATAAAACTGTAGAAAAGTGGTCTGCTACACGCATGTTTCCTCATCACTTGAACTTTCACGTTCAGCGAGGGTAGGAGTGTTTAATTTTGGCCATTTGTTTTAATTTGGCCATTACAGTTAAAAGGCCATACCCCAGATTTGGCCCTGTGAAGAGGTAGTTTGCTCCAGTTTAAATGGGTATGAGGCATAGCATTTTCACATCGTAGAAATGCTTCTCTCTTGTTGTCTTTTTTTTTTTTTCCTAATGTAAATTTTGCAATGCTAATTCTTTTCATAAGTGACATAGGGATAAGTGGTGGTTTACAGTTCAACCTTCCCCTGGTACCCATAAATATTTATTGTTTCTTGCCCTGTTTCAAGGCGCAGATGAAATTAATCTTCCGGC
>NW_009603231.1:120515-120759 GCF_000690535.1 Cariama cristata
GGGGGGGGGGGGTGGTAGTGCAGAGGGAAGGGATGTGGAGGGGCGAACATCATCTTTAAAGTATAAACGTGAAGAAAACGAAAACAGATGCGTGGAGAGGAAAAGAGAAGCTGGTGGGAACACGACAGGGCTGGAGCACATTTTCCCTGGGAGACGGCCGCGCTGCGCACTTCCTCGGGACGCCCCGCGGGCGGATGGCTCCCCTGTGGACAGCTTCCCGGGAGGAGGTGGGAGGCCGCTGCGG
>NW_009603231.1:120880-121107 GCF_000690535.1 Cariama cristata
TCAGAAAGTGGAAGGACGGCCTAGCGCTGTTCCCTCGTCCAGGGTCTCAGCAGGGCTCTGCGGCGGGGCCATGGCAGCCCAGCCCAGCAGGCACCGCTGTACGAGGACAGGGCTTTGCAGGCCGAGCGGTGGGCGGCAGCAGGGAGGAAGAGGGGGAGGAGGTGCTGGGAGGGAGACCGGGAAACTGTAACTCATTGTGGATGGGCTGGACTGGCCGGGGTGGCGAG
>NW_009603231.1:121162-132108 GCF_000690535.1 Cariama cristata
TCCCTCTCTCCCCGTGTCAGGCGTGATCCAGCCCAACTGTGCGGAGGCAACGCAGCCCGGCCAGGCGAGCTCTGGTCAGCGCCAGCCATCACAGCCCAGTCGGCTGCCCCGCAGGTTCGGCTGCAGCTGGCCGTGCACCCTGGCCTACCCGCGGGGCTCAGCCCGTCAGTGCCCCAGCTCTCACATGGCCTAAGTGATTCGGAGTTTAATCCCCTTTCAATCCCTGCGGTTTCACCTGAGATTAATTTAACCCAGTCATGTCCACTCGCATTAAAAGTGCTGTTTGGTCTCACATCGCCTTTAAATCGGCCTAACACCACTGGCTCCAGCAGCCCCCGTGTGTGTGAGGGAAGAGCCAGGCCCTCAGGCTTCCTCCAGTACTTCAAACAGGGCAAACCAAGTCCTCTATTTTCTTCCATTTTATGAGTTAATTTGGGCTATGTTCTCATATTTGTTTTTGCAGTCCTGCTGTAATGATGCCGCTCTCTGGCATAGGGCTATTAAATGCTCTCAGCTCTCTGTCGATGACTTGCTTGGCAGAAGTGCCGCAGCCGGCCCCAGGAGCCGCTGCCATGGCATGGTGCAGCGGGGCTTCTGCTCCAGCGATCCCATGGCTGCCGCCTGCTTCTCTGCTCTGGGGCGCTGCCCTTTCTCTTTGCTGGTAAGGCCATGGCCTTAGGACCTGTAGAAAGCCAAAATGCCTCAGCACAAGGACGAATCCCCGTTTGCAGCTTGCCCCCCCTACCCAGCTAATGAGATGCTGGCGCAGGACATGAAGGCACTGCCTTTGCTGCGGTGCCTGATACGCATCAGCTGCAACACCTCCCCATGTCACAGGGCCTTAGCTCACAGCTCCGCTCTAAACTTCCTGCACTTTGTCTTCTTAAAGCAGAGCCAGAACACTGCTTTATTGATGGGGGCGGTGAGAACGATTTGTCCAATTTCAAAGCTTTTGCTTGAAGGATTTCAGGATTTTTGTAGAGGCTGATTTAAATAAGCTTTTTGAAAATATATGTAATAGCACTTCCTAAATGTATGCAATTTTCCCAACATGGGAGACCAGCTATATATGATACAAACCCATCTCTGATATGTTTGCCACATCATTTCTGAATTTTCATTGATCTTTTTGTTTTGCTCTCATATGCTCATATGTTCTAACATGCCCACATAAACTAATTTTATTTTGTGTATTATTATTACTTATTATTCACTTGTGTGGCTGTTATCCTAAAGGAGAAGATACAATGAAACACGAAGGACAGTTCTTTCATCTCTAAGAATCCCAATGCAGTTTGTAAGCTTAGGTCCTACACTAGGAACACATCAACACTCAGGAAAGCAGTTAACATATTTTAACTTTAGATATGTGTCCACATTCTCCTGAAGTCAAAGGTACTTAATCAAAATGGGGGAGGGGAGCTTTTCTAAGAATAAATCTCAAAATATCCAAAGTGCTTTCCTGCAACTGCCCCTTAAAGGGTATTTCTGTCTTAGAATTATTCCACCATCACCAAAATGTAATTTTTTTTCTGGATTGGAACAAAGAAGTATGTGGTGTGTCAGGGGAGAAAGTTAAATGGCTTCTGTTTTCAAATGAAATGACAGGGGGGATTTTAGGCGGGCAAATAGAATTATTCAAAGAGGAGTTCTGCCAAGAAAAAAGGATTAATATCCCTATACTTAAAGAAATACACAGTCAAGAGCTCAGTACAATATTCATCCAGAATCCGGAAGCTCTAATGGTACCATCTTAAGCTCTGTCATCCATGCGATACCAGCTCAGGAGGACTGGTACAGACATAATGATGATTTAATCGTGGTGTCTATATCTTGCTATAGCATGACAGTAACATGTATTACCAGAACATGAGAAAAGGAGGAAGTACAGGAAATCTGATAAATTCACCTCTCAAACCTGAGAGGTTTGTACTGAAAGCACTTCTTGCAATATTTTAAGTGTTTTTCAGGAACCCTCAGCCTCTGATACCAAGCCAGTCCTGTCCCATTCAGTGTGCTAGATCTGACAGCTAACCCAACAGAATGATTCCCATTGCCTCCAATACAAAATACCACATGCATAATGCCAAAGGTGGCTCTCATGTTTATGAATGAGCACACCTCTGCAGAGTCAGGCTCACCTCCAGCACTCTGATCTTTCTGCACCTGTAATTAGCACTATCAGCCTAGCATTTTCCTAAATGATCCCTCTGCATTCTGAGGACTGCATTTTCTATTCTCAACATTCATACAAGTGGAGAAGCTACAGCTATTTAGCAGCCAATTTAAAAAGTATCATTGCAATCAGCAAGGGCAACTGTTTCTGCAGCGAGGCAGGTGGGAAACCAATGGAAGAATTAGATTGAGAGTGGTGGTGTTCCAGTTTGTAGCGTAGCTGCTGCATTCTTAAGAAATACAATCAGGCTTTTGCTGATGTCTGGAAAACATCATCTGCTGTGCAGGTACTCTCTCTGTCAGCTGTTACAGGACAAAGGACAATAGTGAAAGATTACATATGATGTGTCATGCTGAAAGACTACTGTGCCATCAAACTTTTCCACTTCCAGCACTACATAATGTCAGAAAACACAGTGCGGGGAAAAGAGAGAAAAAAAAAAAACCAACAAAAAACACCTTGAAAATGTGAAAGCATAAAGCTATACTCTCACCAATGCAGCATTCTCACTAATGCAGCTAATCTGCTAACATTTGTGAAGACAGAAGATACACCAGAGAAATTAATCCTGCATTACCTCTCAGAGGTGATCAACCATACATGTGACAACTTTGTTAAATCATTCATTGTTGATTAAAAGGAAGTAAAAAACCTATTAAAAGAGAAACATGTTTTCCTCAAAACATGTTTGGTGAAATTGTGAAATTGGTGGCTTAAAGTGAACCTATTAAAGGATGAGTATAGGCAAGTCTTGAAAAATATGTAGGAATTAAAAACACTTCACCGAAATGCTAGCAGTCACACAGCAGTATTTATGCTAGGTGGCTGCCCTATATTAAATGATACAGATTAAAAAAGCTTCAGCTAGTCAGATAACATCCAAGCCAAAATCCTGGATCCAGATACCCACAAGCTTAGATGTTTATGGAAACCAAATCCAAATGTAACATGGTTTCATAGCTAACAAAATAACAAGTAGCTGTTGCTAGTTACTGGACCTGTCATATATTATTAATTGTGAAGCAGCCTTGCCAACTCTCATGGTCGTCCTGTGCTCGGCTCTTACAATGATCAGTATTTTTCTTGAAGTACTAGCTGCTGGAGTCAATGAATATATCCAAATCTCACCTTTCTCTCTATATTCTTTTAGCATGTCGTAATGAATTCTAACAATGAAGTACTACATATTTTCTATGCAGAAGGGGAAATTCAGGGCCTTGTCTTACTTCCTTTAAAGTCTACAGAGATACTCCAGGTTCATTTTCATTAAACTTTTGGCACCATACCTGGGCCTGCAACGCAGTATGTCTTATGTAAGGACACAGAACCCAAACTGACTGAGGTACTGCATCTTAATAAGCTATTATCTATCGAATAAGTGGTAGTAGCTGGCTGCGGGAGTGCTCCTACCATGTCCAAACTGTAAGGTCCTTTCAAATTAAAATGCTTGTTCTGCAGCTGACATCGAAAGTGCCCATGACCTAGGAGCTAGAGGAGATCATAAGCACAAGCAGAATTAACAGCAGAATCCAAATCCATTCTGAACTCACACTTTTTAATCTTTAATTTAGTAGTTAAATAATAAAAGTTCTTTTGTCTAAATGAAGTACACAATAAAGTACACTTGGCTTCTGTCCACGTAGAAAAAAAACTACAAATATTGGTCCACTGCTTCCACATCCATTTAGTAAAGCAGAAATAAGCCCATTGTAACAGGAGATTGCCATAGGATCCGTATCTCCAGCTTTGCAAATGAACATGCCTTGATGTTTAATTTTCCGTGAGTTCCTCTGCATTTAGGTACCAGCAGGAGACCATTATACTGTGACAGCACTCAGTTCTGATGACATTATCTTAAACTTTTCCCAGTTGTCCATCCTCACCCCTGTTGTGCTGCCATCATCTATTAACATTCCACTGACAACAATGAAAGATGTTAGAGCAGAGCATGTTAATGCGGTAGCCAAGCTGGGGTGCTTTCACCTGGACATACATAAACATTTGGCAGTAGCTATATACTTAATTAGCTGGATCATATCGTGCCAGTTCCTCACAAGGTTCGTCTGAGGTGCTTTGCATTTATAATTCATGGATTCATAGATTTTTATGGCCAGAAGAAATCATTAGATCATCAGGCCTCCACTTCTCTATTATAAAGGCCATACAATTGCATTCAGTTACTCCCGTTGTTAACCCAATTACTTGTGTTTCACTGTCTTCCAAAAAAGACATCCAAAGACTTCAAAAGATGGCAAACCCACTTCTCCCTTGGAAGTTTATCCCAACAGCTAATCACCCTAAGTATTACACAACTAATATAGGCTTGGGACTAATAAAGCTTAGTCCCCTATGGATTCGTGTTTCATGGTTGATTGACTTTGATGCCTAACAAGCTGTGAGCTCTGATTAAAGTTTCTTCCCATATACAGAACATTTTTAAGGTCTTTTTCGCAACTCCTTGTGGATCCTCTGTGTCTCACTAATATGTCAGCTCACATTGTAGCCCTGACGGTACTTCAGATCATTATAGATCTCTGTCAGGATTCTTCTAAGAGAGGTTTCACCTATTCTTGTCTGCATACTTTCATGAAACCTGTAGAAACATTTGCTTTTCAGATCTCCCCCCACCAAGAGTGGCTGCAGAGAAACAAGCTCAAAAGTTATTGGAGGCACCTGTACATGCACATGCATGCACACATACACACAGCATGGTTACTTGCATCTTTTTTTTCTAAATAATTGTGCCTTATTTCTTATTTATTTGCATTTGTTACTGTGCATCTCACTATGTCTTTCTTTTCCTCCTCAGTATGACTTTTGTCTCCAAATCAGAGTGCCCCTTAGCACCCAGAATTTGCTCTGTACTGAAGATATTAAGTATTGTTTTTAATATGATGAACACCTTGAGTTACTTCTCTTTCTTACTCATTGTATTTTTTTCCCAGGTTGGAATAATTTTTATTCCTCTTTTCTGTACTATTGGCAATTTTTCCTAATGCGGACATCATGATGTGAAGAAGGACCCATATGCCCAACTGTTTTTCCATATTTTTCCAAGTACATTAGCTGGTCCAATTAAAAAAAAAAAATGCATCCCTTCCTACAAATCTTCCTTGTACCCTTAGACCACCACAGTTACAACAACATTGCTAAAAGACAGGAACAGTATGCAGTATTTTCAGTGTTAATCTCCCCAGTGTCAGATAAAGGTAAAAACACCTCTTTATGCTACTCACAACTCCCCTTCTTATATATCAAAGGACCACATCAGTCTTTTCCCAGAACATCTCACTGGGAACTCATGTTGAGTGACTTGTCTGCTTTGACCTCTAAATCCTTTCCAGAGCTTTCTAAGACACAGTCTTCCTATTGTTCAGAGAGAAACTGATAACGTTCCCAAAAATACTATACATATTACACTAGAAGAAAGATTTGTTGCAAATGATTATTTTGGATGGAAAAAGAGTCCATAGCCAAGTTTCCCAAAATCAATGTAAGAAATATCCACCAGAAAAATTTAAAAATTAGGGAAACTGAGCATATTATACTAATCTTAATACATTAAAACTCTGCTTTGATACTGTTGGAGAGATGGAAAGAGTAGAAATGGGAGTTCACATGCAAATTTTGACGATTTATTTTTTGGAGCGAGGGACAGAAAAAATATGTTGCAAAATTCTGTGATTTCCCCTCTTCTTTCCCATATTTTAGGCAGGCTTTATTCAGTAGTACTGATAATCAAATTTTGATGATTTATTTTCTGGAGCAAGGGACAGAAAAAAATATGTTGCAAAATTCTGTGATTTCCCTTCTTCTTTCCCATATTTTAGGCAGGTTTTATTCAGTAGTACTGATAATCAAGCCTTACACATCTGAAGCTAGTGAACTGAAATTGTGTGAACCAAAATTAAAGGCCACTTTGTAAATAGGAGGCTTGGTTTCCCTCTACCCTGGCTTCCCTTTCAGCAATCATGATAGTAAAAATGAATTCATACCTCATAGAGATGTTGAAAGACACTCGGATTAACAGCTTTGACTATCTCAAGAGAAAAGCAGGTCTATAACCACTGAAAATGTGTTTCAATGCTTTTTTTTATTGTTTTGCATATTGCTCTTAACTAAATTATCTCTTCCAGAGTTCTTTGTATTAATCAGTTCCATCTCACCTAACCACTGTCAGTTTTGCTAATTAAAAAAAAAGTCAGCTCTTTGACACTATAGTCCTTTGCATTTATAATGAAATCTAATAAAGACTGAGGAGAAGACTAGTAATTTCTTGTGGGAAAACTATGGCTAACTTTCACTGGGTCATTTGTCAAGAAAATAAAACTAAGCTAGGCTCATTTTGGTGATCACATACCAGTTCCTCAGACAACTATTGTGCTTGCAGATCAGCTCCTTCATGAGCTGTCTGCCTCCAGGAAAGGACTGAGAACGCTCAGCTCCCGTCAGATAAGAGGGAACTTGCTACGCCAAATCCTAACTTTGAGGAAACTTTTCAGGGAAAAACCTCTGTGCAGGAAATAAAGTTAGATGGCTTTTAGAGACAGTCTTGGCTGTCTCTTGTACCATATCATTTATCAAAAACATAGCTAGGTTTAAAAAAAAAAAACAGTTAAGGAAAGTTGTTGTAGAAAGAGAGTGTTGATCAAGTTGTTTTTGACTGAAGCTTGCAGACAAGAATAAACCTTAAATTTAATCTTTATTATGGTAGTAGTAATAAAGCAGTAGTACGATGCACTAAAGATTTGATTTTCTTTTATACCTTGTCTAAGAATATGCAAATGACCCTCAGAGAAAATGAGAATCAAGCCTTTTAACTGAGAGAAATTAATGGGTATTCTCTGTCCTGATGGTTCTGAGTTTAATGGTTTCAGAGATATGACTCTGCAAACATTAATGCATAGAAATTACTTACCTCCATCAAGTTATCTTCATGATCAGAATCCAATAACAGCTCATTTGTACAGCTGTTAATATTAAACAACAAACCCAATAAAAAATGAAGTTAGAAAAAGTCTAAGCTGAACCTGAGGCAGTACATAAATCTGCTGAGACTGCAAAACCAGCACTCACTGCATCCATGGAGGAACAAAGCCAAGGGAGGCAAACTAGGCTTCTAACTATGGAAGTTAATTAGTCCTATTTTTAGCTAGAAGGGGGTTTCTGTTTAATATTCACCCAGGTTTTCAGTTACAATTATTTAAGATCACAGACAAAAAAAATGTACCTGGAAAATTTGGTTGAAGGCCTTAAACTAAAAAAAAAAACAAACAAAGACTAGATGAAATACTAAGGCAGCCTTAAGGATGCACCCATATGCTCCTTCCAGTCATACTTGGAAAAAATATTTCTCATGAGATTACAAACAAAGAAGGATTAATTAGTAGGAGATAATTCTCATGCATTGCACAATGCCTTCATCTCCCTCAACTCAGCACATTTTACTGAATGATAACGTCAACAGCATAGGTTCTTACTGGTCAAAATTACATATGTATGATGCCTCTCAATTGTAAGACTATAATCTTAGGGGTTTTGAATCTGTGTCAAGGCATAGGAGACTTCAGTAATATGATACAATTTCTAACATGGGTTCATTCCTGATCTGAACACTTTTTAGTTCAGACTATTGATAATGAACATGGGGGATTTGCTTTTGATTTTGTCAGCTTTGAGAACAAGCCCATTGGAAATGTCATCAATGAAAGCTGCAGGTGCACATCTCACCTGAAGATGATAACCTAGAAAAAAAAGCTATGATCCCTCTGAATCAGTATGATGTGAGAATTATAAGAAGGCTTCTAAACATTAAAGGAGGAAAGTTTGGGTACAATCTTTCTATACAAAAAGAAAAAAACATAACTTTTAGATGGAGCTAGATTGGTTCATGAAAATGCTCTGTGGCGTTGTTGCTTGTGACAGCAGAGGACTGTTGCCCTAGAGGTCTCCTCCAGTCTTATATTCCTATATTCATTCAAAAACACCCATTGACATCATACTACCTGAGACCTCTCCATGTATCCTGAATGTGACTGGAAATCTAGCTCTTCAGATACTGAGGTCACATTTGAAAATACAGCTTATAACTCATCTCCTCCTTTAGTCATGAAATGGGTACACCAATTATGTACTACACTAGGTGATAGATTTATATGTACATTTGCAAAAAAATCAGTCATAGGGATAGAAAAATGCCATGTCACTTTGTTGTGCCTAGACACAGTGACATTTGAACACAAATCAAAATACATAGCAAAGGAGGTTTGAGAAAGGGGAGCCAGTCCTAGCAGTCGTGGACTGAACAGAAATCTCTGGCAATCTTTAGTTGGGATTGTCAGACAGCTCTAAGGAAATCAAGGATAGGTATCTTTATCATTAAGCAATAAAGCTCGAAGGCAGGAGAATACACTTGTGAATAAAACCTCTCTAACCATCCCTGATAAATTAACTGTCTTCACCCCTTTTCCCACTTCTGTTCTCCACCCGTCCTTTCTTTTTGTTACGTGACTACACCCTTTCACCTGCTTCACCCTCACCCCTTGCCAGCTTCAGTGCTTGGAGCAATTGAGAGAGCCCTGCCAGCAAACCTCCAGCTCCGCTTGCTGCCGCGCTGCTCCACCTCCTCTCTGCTGCTCCACGGCCTGTCTGAAGAGATGGGGATTGGCAAGGGGGCAGGTGAAACGCTCGGAGAAGGCAGACGGAGGGAAGCAGCAGGTTCCCAGCTGGTAGCAGACAGAATAGGACCTAACTTTTCTCCCACGAGACCTGAGTAACCCATAGCTCAATGGAGTTGCCCTCCAGTCACTGTTCATTTTCCAGAGAACATCAAAGGTCTAGCACGCTACATTATGCACTGCTTCTTCAAAAAAAGCAAGATGCTGTTGAAAAATCTGGTAAATGCACAGCATTTTCGTGACAAAAAATATAATTGCCAATGAAGTAGCATTTAATAATAGTAATTTAAAAGAGCTCTGAGGCGTTCTAAGAAAAGAAATTTAGGACTAACAATCCTTCTGTAATATAATGCAAACCCCTCACTCAATAATATGTTAATGAAGCTTATTTAATTAATTAATGGAAGTTAATGAACATTTGAACATACTGTGCCTTTGGCTATCACAGGGAAATATTCTGGTCAATGAATGCAAGCAAATTACTTAGGGAACTGCAAAGAATTTTTTTTTTTAAAGCAAGCATGAAAAGTAATCTTTAAAAAAATAATGCCTCAAATGTGAAGAATAGGTACCTTGTATGTGTAGTGTTTGTGTCTGAGGTCACTCTAATTTAGAAGTTCACTATTTCATTGCAATTACAAATGAATGGCTTTTCATTAACACTTATATTTGTGGATGTAAATAATTGCATTTTAAAGCCGGAGAAAGTGCTGGCTGCAAACCAAACCAGGGTACAGACAAGTGGTCCCTGAGATCATAGCAACTAAGTACGATACTGTACACAATATATATGATGATAGCAACAACTGTACACAACATTTCACAGAAAGTCACATTTGCTTAAATTTGCTAGTGCACTAAAACACAGCAAGAATTTTCCCCATGATCTTGAATTAGAAGCTTACAGATATTTTTCCTAATTTTATTTTCCAGTCAAATTATTAGAAAACAACAACAAAAAGTTACAATATCTGAGGGAAAACATACTGTACATGGGTCTCATAAGAAAAGTCTATCAACAGCATCAGTTGGTAGAAATTTCAGAGAGGACAAACCTCCTAGCCTTTTGCTTGCAGCAACTAATCTTCTCTGCCAAAATCATAAAACTTTCTGGAATGCCAAGTTACATGAAGAAAAATGAGATATGAATCATGTTTATTTAACTTTTATTTAAAGATAGCAATAACTCCTTTGCACTCTTTGGCAGCCTAGGGCTCCTTACAAGTTACACCTGTAAGTTCCATTAGGTTAATAAGATTATACCTTCTCATTAACCCTCAGCTTATTAATGCCTAATTATGTGTCTTATTATTTAAAAGTGGATGCCCCCATGCAGGTTGTGGGGGGTATGGGAGGAGAGGGGATGGCCAAAGTAGAGAGAAGGGAGGGACAACACACCTTTTTGTGTGTGAAAAGAAGAGGTAAGGCTGTACCTACAAAGGGTTCTTAGAGGTTAAATATTTCAGGTTAGGAGGATATTCATTATAGTATATTTAGATTAAATGAATGTGCAGGTGGAATAAAGACAAAGCACTGATATTGTAACTTGCAGCAGCCATTCCCTTCAAAGATATTCCTGATATCACAGTGTAGTGCCAATTTAATCTTCTCTCTAGAGCACTCATATGTGCCCTTTAGCATGTAAAAGCACAAAATGTACAAAAAATCTATTCCTAACTTGCCCTCTGAGATGGTATTAAATTCAGGTCATTCTAACTGGAGCTAGACAAAATTTGCAGCTATAGTCCCTTTTCAGAATAGAGGTATTGAAATATGCCATGTAAAGTGCAGCCATTTTACCCAATTATTTTGTGTAGAGGGAAAATAAGGGTATTTTAAGTATCAATGCTGTTTAACAATTTAAGCATCTTAACAATGTTTCAATGTGAAGCATTTTGATCCCTGGATTAAAGAAAACTTTATTTTGAAATTCTCTTGAAGTTATTTCTCAAATAGTAAAAAGTCTTCCTCAAAATCTCATCCAATGCCTTTTTATTCAGTTTTTTGAAACTGCTAGCAAGCCAAATAATCCATCCTTCCCAAAGTCATTTCTCCTAAACACAGAACTTCTCAGACAGGGCTCAGCCTGCTGA
>NW_009603231.1:132139-163310 GCF_000690535.1 Cariama cristata
TGCTGAACCCCTTTTTATCACTACTGCCAAAGCACGGTTATGGTGTCATGCAAAAGATAATGTCACTGAGTCTTTCAGTATGAGAAAGATGATTTGTTTGACTTGATTTTTTTCCTCATAGCACTGAGAAATCCCTTTAGGCAAGAACTTTTTTTTTTTTTTTTTTTTTTTGCTTTGTTTTAATTTTTCCTTAAGCTAAAAGGAGTGGGACTCATTTGTTAGGTGTGTGAGACTTTGCAGGTCTGGTTTTACAATACACCATTTAGTCTTTGGTGAGGCTTGTTAAATGCGAACAGAAAAGTCATGCATTGACTGAGTGACGCCACCCTGAGGTTGATTCCCAAGGGAAAATAAAGACAGTCCTGCCTTAGAATCCTTAGGGTGACCGAGAACACCTTCTAGCAAGTGATAGCGTACCAAACCTTGGCAAGCTGCATAATAACATTAAAGCCAGTGATCTAATTATTCACCTCTAATATAAAGGGCAGGGTTCCATGGGAAATTAGGAGCAGGGCTGAGAAATACACCCAGCAAATACATTTCACAATACAAACAGAGGCAGTTTGTCAAGACTCTAACCTGGGAAAATTATCTTACGAAGCTTGTCCTATGCATCCACTGTGCCCAGTTCAGAATAATTTCACATTTATGCAGGGAGGATCTTTAAAGCACCAAATTATGAGCCTTGAACACCTTGTTTAAAATATCACTTTAATTTGTTGTGGCTCAGAGGTATTTAACTTTTTATTAATCATGGAGATACATAATATAAATATATAGATAAATATAGCATAGGAATTTAAACTAACCCCTACTGACCTGGGAACATAAGAGAAAGTCACAGGTAGAAAAGTAACATCTTCATACATGCCAATGAGAAAGTCAGCAGCACTCAAAATGGCATATAAGACCTTTCTCCAATGTTATACTTCTCTTTCATGATCACTTCTTCATTTTTTTATCTGTATAATCTAGTGTGTTGCCATGTACCGAATTTTTGCTGTGTAAAGGTACCAATTTCCCAATATATCCCTAAATACACGCTGAAAATATCTGCATGTTCATTCATTTGTACACCTAAAACGTTGGACTGGCTTGCAAAGGAACAGCTACACATGCCAAAGAAGTGACTGTTCTATACCCTCTGTACACAGAAAAATAGATTTTTCTGCAAGTATATTTCAAACTGTGGAATATTTGAACTGCAGCCCAGGTAATTACCTGAGCGGTCTACTGGGAATGTACATATTAGAACAAGTTGTAAAATAATCTCTTCCAAATAGCTATTAAAAACAAAATTACAGATCCTGGGCCAGATCCTCAGCTGTTACAAATTGGTGGCTGTTACAAGTCTCTTTAACTTCATGTGTGCAAAGTTTGAGCTCCAAGAGAAATTTTACAGTAAAACTACAAATTACTGAAAAATGAGGTTCAGAGTAGAAACACAGGTGGTATTCACACCATCTCCTTCAAAATCCTTTAGGCATTTAGCTTGACTTCTCTGAATCATGCCTGCCTTCTCTACATCGGCAGCATGAGGAATCCAGGTTCCGCCAAACTGCATCTTAACAGATGACTAAAGTAGTATCAGCCAGACAATATAAATGCCCTGAATACCACAAAAAAAAGTCATGTGTTCTGTTGCTAGAGGGACCCTGCTTTCAAGCAAAAAAAAAGTACCAAGCCATTTCACTGTAGAAGCTGCAGATATTTGCAAAAGCAAATCAATTCTTGCACCAATTTCTGCATCACTTTCTAATTTCTCTGGGATTCTCTTAATGAAAAAAAGGCTCTGAATGATGTCTTGCTGTCTATAATAAGAAAGATTTTTATTTTCTTCTAATGATGGTCTAAATCTCGTGTAGTAACCAGCTGACTAACACAGGGAAATCCCAATCTTTCAGCTCCATTGTATAATTTATACAATATGTTCAACACTTTCCCACATAATAAACGTGGGAATCCCTTACAACCAGTTCAAGGGCTGAGGTTTTTTGTATGAATCATGTTCACTGCATCCTGGCTTTACCACACCCCCAACTACTTCTGCTGGGAGCCAAAGAGTTACTGCAATCACCACTGGTAGGAGATACCATGTGCAAAGGCATTATTTACAGCAGGATGCAGTGAAGATGAGAGCCAGAGTCTGATAACTTTATCTCAGAGGTTACCTAGGAAAGACTCCTCTAGGTCTATTTAAAAGAGTAACTTTAAATAATGAATAAATTAAGAGATACTATCATTTAAATATTACTTCTTGCTATGACAAATCTTTCATGTAGCACTTAGCCAGGCTCTGTTTATTTAAGGTGATGCTCATTTGAATAGTTTGGGAAAGAAGTGCTTTCACTGTACCTGTTATTCAATTTGCCAGTTCTTTGCAACACGGAAAAGTTTGAACTTGTACAGAGAAATGTCATTGTCTTTTCTTTAGAAAAGATATTCAAGATACCTCAGATAATGTTCACATGCATTTAGCCTCCCTGACTGGCAAATTTACTGTCTGGCAGAAGTTTTTCTGTAAGGGGAGGGCAAACGACAACAGGTTGCCCCATTATTAATGCAAAACTGACAATCTTCATCAGCCCTCAAAACCTAATGTGTACTTGCTGAATTGAACCAGAAGTTTGCCTGTAACATAGATGTCTCTGCTACACATTTATTCCTACCGCTTAGAGCCCTCATAGATGTAGAAGCATATCATAGGGATAATCACCTCTTGGTCTTTTCTCTGTCGTATGTATTTCACTTCTTTTATACCATACTGTCAGGTGAATCCCACCTCCACCTATTGCAATCAGGGAACAGGAGTTTGTCAAGGCTTTAGGCACTCAGTCAGCTCAAGTCTGAGCACCTGACTTAGACTTCTGCTCTGAATCATCCTCTGGAAGAACCTCCTGGATACACACCTGTGTGTTGACTCCAGAGGGAACCAAACCTAAAGACTGGTCAGCTAACCTAGCCGCCTAAATCAGAATACAGATTCTGAATGTTAAATAAAGCCACTCACTGTTATGGAAAAAAATAATTAAAGGTAGAAAAGTATCTATGCTACATTTATAAAAGCAAGTTTTTACAGCATTTCCCTCTCATTAAAGCTAGTTTTTGAAGGGGTAGGAAGAATTCATAAAAGGAATTGCTTTTGCACTACTATGCAAAAGTGCACTAGCCACAATCCAGCCACTTGTTGTATTGAGTATCGGGAGTTTGCCTTGTCTGCATTTACTGTACGAAGCAAGGAGGGGCAGAAATAGGGATCCTGAGTTTGGTTCTTATCTGCATCACTGATTCAATTTGTAATATTAAGCAAGTCAAGTAAGTGGTGTCAGCTAGGCATCACAGATTTTCCCACATCACAGAAATGCTGTTTAGCTGAATTAATTTATGCTTATGAAGCACTTAAACTTTTTTTGAGAAGTGAGTGTAGTACTACGAGAAGGAGTTTCTCGCAGGTTCCAGAGGAGCTGGGATCGCTAACACTGCGGCAATCAATCAACAGTATTACAGAGTGAGAGCACTGTGCCTCCCTGAAAGACAAGCATACACAAAAGTTAAGAAATTGTTTATTCCAGCGGTAATAGGAAACTTTTGTATATAATTTCCCTGCTTACTCAGAGGCATTCTAACATCTGTCAGGCCAGGCCTAGCATTGAGCATACAGATCTGAGGAGAGAAACACATGCCCCATTCCCTGATAGCAGCTCGCCCGCCACTGCTGCCAGACCCAGTGACCACACATGAGACCCCAAGGTGAGCTCCACCAGTGTACAGTTAGACTTCATGGACCACATCCCAATTTGCACAGGTGTAAATGAGAGCCACCCAATCTGTTCAATGCCTTTAATGAAATTTCAGTTCTGATTGCATGGCACTCTCTTCCTTTTAACCATTCGAGAAGGAACAAAGACTGAAGCCAAAATCTGGTCACCTTCCATTCCTTGCTTCTTTGAGGCACACAGTATTTTGATCAGCATCCTGGTCAGCAGCTCTGAACATCATTCCCCCTCCTGCCCATTCAGACAGTACCAGTCAGGTCAAACAACAGTCACCACAACATTTGGAGTTGTTCAGGGGAAAGGTGTTTAAGGGGATCCACACTTTTCTTCTGGATTCCTGATTTCAGTCAAAATCTATTCCAGCTCTGCAGTAGAAAAACTGCAGCTTTAACTCCAACAGCACCAAATCACTCTTCTTTCTTGTATTTATTCATAATTCCTGCTTATGGAGTTGTTCTCTTCTCCTGGGTTTATACAGCTGTGCTCCTCTCCACTTTTACCCGTAATTCATAACCTTTGGGCATCTAGTAATGTCCAATGCTGCAAAGTTTTCCTATGAAAGCAAGCGAGCTCAGAGTGCAACAGTGACAGTAATCACTGTAACAGACAATCTCAAATATTATACTACTCTCTTACACAACAGGGACACTTCTCCCATCCTGGAAAAAAAAAAAACAAAAAAACAAAAAAAAAACCCACACAAAAACCTGAAAAAGCTTAGAACTATCCAAATATACGTATTTTAAGCCAGTCAGAAAAGCTATGCAGTGGTTTTAATTTTTATTCTTTACACCTACAGGCACCTACATGTGTTTACACATCTATACTTCATAGTGTTTTATCACCTCAGTCATAATTTAGAATTTTTAAAAGGCATGCAATGCTAGATATTGCAACTGATTGCAGTTTATTTCTTTCACCCAAAGACTTTGGAAACATAAGCAATGTTGTATTCCTTATCTGCTGTATTTCCTTCTCTTTCTCTATTACATTTTGCACCCTGACAGAGGATTAATCACCTGATGGGAATACCACAGACTGCAGAGATCTGCTGGGAAATATATTTCTGAATGACTTCACACTAGTCAGAAGTTCATGATGTCTATGATTTATTGTCTCTGGTGAATTTCTCATTGCTGTTGAGAATTTAAACTAGTTCAGCTGCTCCTAGTGATGAGGCACAGAATGCAAATACAAGGCCACAGTAATGTCTGTGAAGCTCAAATTTGGAAGGCAGCTTTTCCAAAATACGCAGACAAATGATGAATTTAGACCTAAGGAGGAGAAGAGCAGCTTACTTTTCAGCTGTTTCCACATTCCTTTCTGGCTGTGCCGTAAAGCCTTATACATAGCAAAAAGATAGAAGAACTGTGGCCAAAACCTGAAGTGCTCCTTCAATTTTCATCCCATTTTTACACGGCAAACTACCTCTCAGCATACTTCCATGTAATAAGATACACACATGGAAGAACAGAAAAAAAAACAAGCCCAAGATGTCAGGACTGCTCTTTGGCGTGTTCAGGAGGTACCAACTGGAAGCTGAAAAATAGAGCAGCTTGGGTAACCGACACTGTTGGACAGATGGGGTTTATATACCCAGGAGGGTAGAAAGGCTCAGCTGGATCGGTCAAAAGCAAATGCAGATGGCAACATGATACAAGTTCTACCTTGAACAGGGATTTCAGGTACAGAGCCCTGATCAGAAGGAGTGAATGTAGCTTGGCTGACATCACTCAATCTTTCAACTAATTTTTAAAGCGATTTGTATTTCTTAATATCTTCCTCATTGTTCAGTTTTGATATTCAGTGCTATGCCTTCTCTTCAGCCTTGTATATGGTTAGTAATTTCTTTGGGATCATGAATCATTAAAAGCAGTGTTTATTCATACAAAATAAGCACTTAACATTTTGCCATCTCTAAATATACTTCAGTGAAATATACAACTTCTTTTTTGGCCTGCAAAGACTTTAAAGGCTGTCTTCACTCAGTGATGTTATAAAAGGACTAAAAATATTCAAGATATTTGCAGTGGTTTAAGTGTTAAAAAGTAAAACACATTTGATCATGCAAATGACCAAGGGTCTGACTCCTGACAGGTTTGCCCCTGTGTAAAGGGGCATAAATGCCTACCGTTCTGATGTCAACAACTGCAAATGACAACGCTACGCAAAAGTACTGGAAAACTCAGGTTATCAACCAATCAGCCAAGCTAGTGAGTCAAGCAACTATTTCTCCATAGTCATATTTATATAGATGTGAGAGACTTACAAATTTGAGGGCACAACAAAAGCAGAGAATCAAGCTAACACTTGACCTCAGAGAAAAGAAAGAGGAAAGGGAAGCACATCAGGAGATGAACATCTCAGGTTTTCTTCCCTCTGTCATTCCCCTACAGTCTGGATGTGCCTGTCCTCCATTTTGAGAATTTATGTGTTCCTCTGCAATGAAGAGAGGTTTCATTTCCTTTCAGCTATCACATTCACCTCTTTCAGAAGGTTTGCTTCGCCCAAATTCTTTGACAAGGAGTGAGTAAAATCGCAACCCCACTGAAGTCAGTGGGAAATTTGCCATTCACTATAACGGAGCCAGGATTTCACACAAAGTTTACATCCATAGAAGACCAGACTGAATCTAGTCCAGTGTTTGTGAAGTGCTTTGAAGTAGAGAGTGTTGCAGCACTGAAAGTATTACTATTATTATTATTGCTATTGAGTGCATGACAGAGAAGAAAGGTAGAAACCTCAGAGTGAACTGGAAGGAAATACTGATTCTGCAGATCTTTGTCAGAGGTCAGTACATGGCATTTTTCTAAACAGTTTCCTTAAAAGTGTCTAGTAAAAGTCTCTTTCAACCTAAGTACTTTCTTGGCATGTTAATCAGAAGCAGATCTTCCTACCAAGTACAGGCACCCTGACTGAAAACATCTTATCTTTTCCTTTGCGTACTTTTCCTAGAGCTTCATTATTGCTCTCTAAGGATTAACTGAAATATTCTACAGAGAGCTTAAAACGTTTTCAGAAACCTTGCAAAAGCCCAAGCGGGAAGGGAGAAACAATGATTTCCATTCAGCCTGTCTATTCTTCCTCTGGACTACAGTGTGGCCTTTGCACTTCACTGGCCCATGGAAATGAGAGCCTGGGACTCAGTAAATGTTGGCAGTGATTAGCTATTTCACTACTTGTGGCTGTCGTGTATGTTATTACCACCAGACAAGACAACAGTTGATCATCAAGGAAAAAAAGCCCTCTCCCATGATCTCATTAACTAGTTTATTCTGCCACAGACTCATTCAAAATTCTTTTCAAGTTACACGGACAACACGGCAGTCAGGAAATGTGTTAGCTGCTACCAAAGGAACTAGCATTTGGGTCCTGGCTGTCATTTCACCCCAGCATCCTCAGATCACAGTCCCTGCAGTTCCCCCAGACATCTTGCTCATTAGAAAAGAACGCTCCCTGTAGGGTTCAGACACCCAGGGACAGATCTTCAACTGGTGCAAACTGTCAGTGCTCCGTTAACCTCAGGCAACCCAAGGTTTTAGGCTGCGGAGGATTTATCAGCAACCCGGCAGCTGTGAGAAGAGCACAGCGTTAGGTCAGAGAGGGAACAGGCCAGCAACTGTGATTCAGCCATTGGCACACTCAGCTCAGCTGAGAATTCCCAACCACAGCCTACAAAAGGGAGTTGTTACATCTTGATTAATTTCAACTTACACTGTCTTCTTTCAGTCTCTACCTTTTTTGGTTATCTCAGTGCACAGCAATGGTCCCAGTGGTTGAGATCTGCACAGTCGAGTTCTTGACTCTGATCTTAATCATGTGGCCTGTGATGGAAACAGTGACAAATTACTGCTATCAGTCAATTACAAAGAAAAGACAAGCTTGTATAGTCTCCTAAATTTGATCCACTGCACTATAATCCAAATAAAGGCAGTGATATAAAATATGCTATTAAATACTTCACTAAATATTGAGTAGGTATAATTGCAGCCAGAAAGAAACATTAAATACCATAACCTAAGATCTTTCTGAAAACAGTTTCTACATCTTCTGTTCTTGACCCAGGTGTCACTCACTAACAAGCTATTGCTGCTGAGACACAGCACATTAGGTTTTAGCTGTGCTTGGGAGACTTGCCTGCATTTTACTGCTCCAGACACCACACTTAATTCAGCCCTGAGATTCCTATTTTTAAACATGTGAGACAAAGCTAGATTCTCCAACGCAGATATCTCGGTGTAGGTAGGCCTCAATGTTACATGAAGACACTTCTATAAAGATATCTGTGTAGGCAAAAATCATGTCTTAATAGCTTCAACTCAGCACTGCATCAATGCATCTATAAAGTTTCTGGAAAGGAGTCTGGAATGGATCTGGTTTCTATACGGACAACTCCTTTTGCAGCAGAGGAGATCATATCTATCTGCATGCAATCATGTCAACACCTCACTGGATGCTCATACAACTATTTTTCAAGGAGTCTCTCAGTCTCTCTACTTTGGAAAATGAGACCACTTCTTTGTAAGTTCAAATACGGATTAAAGTGCCCAACTTTATACAGATAGATAGATTTTAAAACATTGGCAACAGTGAATAAGTATATTAACAAGAGCAAAAGCAAAAATAACCACCTATTTAAGTATTTGCTATAAATATATATATATATATTCACTATTTAAGCTTAACAGTATAAAATGCTAGGCTCGGATATAATATTTCAACCTATAAACATAGTCTTAAGGGAAGATATGACATGATTTTCTACCAGTCGTCAAAATTAAACGCAACAGCTGCATGTGTTCAGGACAGTTGATATCACACTTAGCTCTTAGCGCTACTTTTCATGACCTGTGACATAAAAAAGAATGTAACTGGGCCCACTCTCCTTTCTTATGAAGATACACAACACTGCAAAAATAGGTACTTCCTTCATGCAGCACTGCTTTTAAGCATCCATGTGTGACTTCAAGAACACAAATGGTTTTTTGACTGCAACAGAACAGGCAAGGGGAGAATTTAGAGGAGGAGAAAGACAGACAGATATCCATCCCTTCCTGTGCCCTCAAAAACCACACCAACAACTTGGGCTAGAGAGACTTAGCAAAATGGATAGGTAGTTTGCAGTCAATAATCTAGTATTTCACCATTCTCTGAAATCAGCTGTAGCATCCTTAGTGGGGTCAGGATTTCACTCGCTCTGTTTTTTCCTGACAAAGTCTAACATTTTGCTAAATTATCTTCTTAACAGGACCACTTCTTCCTTTTCAGACATTTGGGGTGGCGAAAGACCTAGTGCTGCTAACAGCCCTTTGATGTGCCAGCCCTCTACAGCTCCCAGGTCCATCCTGCCTTTGGGGGTCACACCTGTTCGCAGCCCCGTGACTGAGCATTGCCTCTCAACACGTCTTCCCTACTGCTGGGAACACACAGGCATCCTCTAGAAATGCATCTCGCCTTCTCAGCAGCTCCGAAGGCCTGTGGTGGGTCGGCTCCACTGATCAGCCGGAGATTTTGTTTAGAAGGCTTCTTTATGCTGTTTATGTTGCTGTCAAGTCTAGCTCACCACAGACCTAACACTGCCACCTCCTTGTTTACATACCTCCGCTCCAGGACATTATAACCCTCCTCTACTAACACTGCCCTGTGTGTGAGGGCGCAGCTTCTTTTTTTTATTTTTATAAGGTTTGTTAACCACATTGCTATAAGATATTCATTCAAATTCCACCCAAATAGACCTCTTGCTGTCAGCATTTAATTATGCTTGCATTCCTATGTAAATAGAGCGTTAGCCAAAATAGAGCCTATTATAGAAGATAAGGTCAGGCACATCTTTTCAAGGAGAGGAAGCTTTGGAAGCTTCTGTACTTTTGACAAGAATAACTTTCTGAACGCAAGAAAAAAATGCAGAGAACTGAGCATGTTCTCCTGGGGATAAATCACACTATTGAAAGTAGTAGTCTGTCTTTACACATCTTTCTTAGGAAGTTTAAGAGGACATATTTAATATGTGTATATAAAGTATGTCCTTGTAAGACTACAAAGTCTTTTCAGACTTCCCTTGAAAAATAATATACATTTAAGATCACTCTTTTTAAAGATTCACAGCTCAGGAAAGATTTCAACCAAGGTTGTCTCCCAAGCTGGGTATCAAATTATTTAACAGTATTCTTCTCAGTTTGGCTCATGTATGTAAACATCTGGAGAAACATTATGTTCTAAGTTTAACCTCAGATTTTATATCATAAGATAAGCATACATTTTAAATCCTTTTTTAAATCTTAAAATACTGAAATCTCATAAATTCAAATGGGTCCCCAGTCTTCCAAGTATAAATGTCTATTTTCCTTTAAAATAGGTTTAGAAAAATAACATAATCCTTCGAACAAAAATATCAGACCCCACTGTATTTAGATTGACGGGAATTGCAGCAAGCCTCTTACCATTTTTCCTCACCAACGTGAGTCTTAACTCAATTGTCAGGTTTTCTGTCACCTCCAATCTAGATTCCTGTGAAAGGTCATACAGATACAATGCAGTGGCTCAACTTTTATTGCACTGAGACATTGTCGTTAACTTCAGATTCCCAGCTAGCATTCTCAGTAACCACACTGAGAGGTAGAACTGAAATCACGTTGAACAGCTACAGAGCTATTTCCATGATAATAGCTTTTGAAGTTAAACTTGTGCAAGTTTCTGGATGATGAGAAACTGCATCAGCTATTTCAGCACTTTTTTGGTGTCATTCAAGTCACCTGAACAGGAATTAAATCAGTTAACCTGCTGCTGCTCCAGAAATCTGTATAGTACACAATTCAGTCTACTCAAAATGAGACTTGACATGTTATTTTCTTGTGGCACATTTGCCTTGACAATACAATCTCCATTTATCCAAAGGTTCCTATGTTTCTAGTAGTGTCAGAAGTAAGTATCAGAATAACTTTTGCTGTAATAGTTTATACGGATCACTCAAGTTCTTCTTTCTGAAACACCAGTAGAAAATGAGAGCAGAACTTGGCTCACTGTATTTTCACTTGTAGACCTCTGGGTACACTAAAAATGCTTCACAAAGGAGATAATAATGAAGCATTTGCAATTAACTTATTTAATTGCTGAGTACTGCCCCAGTACAGTGATGTAATTCACCTGTGCTGTTTGACCTAAAGGTAACTTCGGCAGTTGAAGCTGAGATGTATTCTCACAGATCTGCCTTGTTACCCAACATTGCCTACCGCTGCATTAGAGAAGTGTAAAAATTATTTACATATAAATATAAAATCAATTTTATACAAAGCACTCTGAACAAATATCTTCCACTATATGCTTTAAAAAAAGAAATTTTATTTGGCTGGAAATGCTTTGATAAACAACAGGTCTCATTGACTGCAACATTGAAATGCTCTAATGAATTTTTAATGTCTTTAGTTGTGTAACTGGATCTTATTACAAAGAAGCTGAAGACACAGAAGCATGATGTTTCCTCCACTGGCACATTTAAGAAATCAGCAGAGGCATGCCAAGAAAATGTTCTGCTTTCAAAACAAGGCTCCAAGACTGAACTCAGGGGAAAAAATAAAAAGTGTTTTGTCTTGGTTTCTAGAATTAAAACTACTGCTGTTGATTTGAAATCTATGTTACCATTTCCTCAAAGTGACCACATTTTGTTCTGTCCTTTACCTCACTGCTGGTCCAATATTGCATCTGCGACTGACTGGCAGGTGGCAGAAACTGATCACATTTGAAAACAAATTAAAGGTCAGAGATCTCTCATTGCACAGACGGCAGAAGGGAAATTCTCCTGTTATAATATATGTGCCATTTCACCATGAAGTTAAAACATAATTTCAAGATAACGCTGCTGTTCGCTCATCACTCTCATTGCACAGTCCTACCGACTGCAGAGATCCTCCGTCCTGTTCAATAACCCCATACTCATTAACAAGACTGAACTGAGAAAGTTCACCTTAAAAATTTTCCTTAGGTCCTTCATTCATTATCAACGTCCCTGTGTCTGCTGCAAGTTTTAAATCCCATATGCAGTCCCGAGCAATCGACACCCAGGCACATGAAAACGATAAATCATTACAGACTCCTCAAGTGTTCTGCCGTTTGTCTGGCAACCAACTCCTTGTGCCTTGAGAAGCCTCCCAGCTTGCCTGGAGGCTTTCTTTGCTGGAAAAACCTATGTATTATCATCACCAGTAAAACAATGGAGTTGGCTGGAGGCGCAGCGGTAAGACAGTGCACAGGGAGAGAGAATAGCCCCATGCAGAGCTTGCAGAGCCGCAATGGTGAGGACTGTAATACAGCGAGGGCTGCAGAACGCTAACGCACGCCGGGGCTGCTGTGCCAGGGCTCCACTCAACAGCCTGCATCTCCTGGCAAAGGGACAGGGTAGTATTAGTGCTGGTCAGAAAGCCAAGCTACTTGCTCAGTTTCCTCATGTAAGAAGGAGTAATACAGCAGGGACATGAAGAGCTGCAAAGCATGCAAGGAGTTTTCCACGCTGAAAAAAAAAAAAATAGAGGTGCTTCTTCCTGCAATGCTTTTTCTAAGCAGAGTGAAGAAGGTCCCAAAGTTCACCTGCCCATAGATTTCCTTGAATGAGAAATAACACGTAGAAAGTGGGTGTCTTCTTCCCAGAATACACTCCAGAGTGTTTGAGTATGTACCTCATCCTCCCCCACATTTGTTTGTTTTATCCATCTGTTATTGCCCCATATTTGATTATGAATTGAAAGCATTCTCCTGGAACTGCACTCTGAGCTTTTTAAACTGAAGTGTTTGAGTAAGGCTTGTCACTACAGGAAGGATGTAGAGGGCATCGCATTCCCCAGCTGCCTCCCATCACCCTTTCCCCCTCCCTGCACCCCAGAGCCAGCGAGCAGCTCGGATGCAAACAGGGAGAGCTCAAAGCAGCTGCTACCTCTTCCCTGTTTCTCCTGCTGAGCAGCTTCCATGCAGGAGATGAAGAGAAGAGCGGCTCTGTTGCTTGCTTTCAAGTGAGCTGAAGGAGCCTGAGGGCAAACAGAATGGTTCACTGGGCTCTGTCTAAGTCTACAGCAGCACATTAGTAGAGGATGGATTCCCTCATCCTACACAGTCAAAAAAGAGAGGCAGACAAACATGTGAAAAAGGAGTCATGTGGCTCTCTGATTCTCCCTGCCCCAGCCACAATGCCTGATTAAAGAAATTATCGTAATTTTTCCCAGATGAGTATCCCAAGGAACTGTGCACAGTCCTACAACGTATTTCTTCCGAAAGGGTTTGCAGAAGTAGGATGTTTTGGCAGTACTCTAAAGTTGGGAAGTCCCCCCTTTCAGAGGACTTTCCAGGAAGGGACACTGCAGGGTGATTTCCACTCCCTCCGCACTGGTTGAACTGACATAGGAAATAACCTGTTGAAGTCTTGGGCTGAGAAGGAGCATCCCTGCTCCAACCAAGTGCCCTGCAGAGCAACCTAAAACTCCTCTGCTCAGCCCAGAGCTTATCTCTCCGCCACTGCCAGAGTGTGACAAGAGCCATCAGGCTGCACGGCAGCCAGCAGAGCTGGGAACATCCGTATTTCTTGTGCACTGTTCTCGAGGGAGCAGAATATAAATCTTTTAAATGTATAGCCTGTTTCTTAAGAAGTTGGTCGGGTTTTTTTCCTGAATTACTCTAATAAGCCATTTGCATTGGATAATTTATCTGATACGGGGGCTGTTCCAGGTAGCAAATTTGCCGCTTTCTTCTTCACGACATGAGGAAATTTCATTTTAAAAACAGGTTTTCAACTTCAGACTTGTAACTTCAACTTTATAACCTGATATGAAACACAGCACACACAAACCACCCGTGTTTCGCATTTTGGCCATTTGCAGAGCCCAAGAGGGGTGCGGAGCCAGCTGACAGCAAGGGGGATTGAAAGAGAGTTTCTGTGTGGGCTTCTGCTGCAGCCAGATTAGATGAGGGAATTAGAGACAGGGTGCGGTTCCCACCTAGACAGCCTCTCCTGCAGTTCAGAGACCTTCACACTGTCTTCTTAACGTGCATTTCCCTCTCTCCTTCCAAACATGCAAACTGCACCCTCTCCCAGGTCCCTCCTTAGCTCAAGGGTGCTGGCATGTTCTCTGCTGACTTTCTGGAACCCAGGGATTTCCAATTATTTCCACATCCTCCTCCTGTTTCTCTTCTGGCTGTGGTGCCTCTGGGCTGCCTGCTCAGCTTCCCACTCCACAGGTCTGCTAGGCAAGGGCAGAAAGGCCAAAAATTAAGAGAGCAGAGTGATATTTGCACAAGGCAGAAGGGAAGAGGAACAAATAGAAATTCCCTGGGGCCAGATCTGCTTATTCTCTCTATCTCTCCCTTTTCTCTGAAAAGGCAGCCTTCATGTCTCCTCAGGTTCTCGTTAAGTTTCCCAGCTATCTTTTATTCAGCATGCAGCTCTGTCTCTCTCAGTTCTTAGGAAGAGAGGAGGAGTGTCTTCTTTGCCTTTAGGCGCAAAAGGCTGCATCAAGGGGAGGTACAGGCAGCACGTTTTATTAGAGCATGTGGCATAACACAGCCCAGCACATCTGAGTAGTCTCGATCATACTACTGCAATGTTGGAAATTCTTGCGTTAGGTGACAGCCCCCAGATCAAAAGTTGATCCCAATCTAAATAAGCAATTACTGTAGAGCCTGGACGTCAGGCCTGTCCAGCACCCAGTCGAGCAATTCCCTCGCCCACTTATCAGCTTGGACCAACTACACAGCCCTAACTCCCTCCCTTGCCTTTCCAATGCTTGTTTAACGACTCTTCCATTTTGCAGTATATCAGAGATACTCCTCACTCCATACCTTCCAGACTGGAAAGCTGGTGGCTATAGGCAGTCTCCTCCAAGCCCTTCCCTGCCCAAGGCTTCAAAGGACCTCGACCCTCTTCCTTGCCGCGGGTACTACAGCAAACAATCCCCTTCACCCTATTCCCAGGCCAAGTACTGCAGGGAGGGAAAGGGAAGGAAGGAAAAGGAGATAGCAAACTGACTTATTGTTCGCAAGAAGGGTGGGGGAAGCATAGAGAAAAACTGACCTGAGCTGCAAAGCTCTTTTAGTTTCCTCTTGCTCCTGTAAGGATGATTTCTGCTGTTCCCACTCTTCCTACCCCACTCCCCCACTCTAATCCAACTCCTACCCCTAAAGGAAGGGGAAGAACGGTGACAGCCTTTTGCAGAAGTCCTGGCTCGATGCTTTTCTGTAGGAAGTCAGTCAATCAAAGCAGCACTTCCCACTGGCAAAGCTGGGAGTCTCGCCTACGGCCAAGATATTGATAGCACTGTAGGTCTTTATATGCCTATCTATTAGATCGCCAGAATAAGATAGGAAACAAGCATTTATCTGGTTAATTACTCCTTTCATTTTCGACATTATCCCCATTTCAAAGTCTGTATGTATACATTTGCGGATCCTAACAATAGCATGTTTGTGCGATTCCAGCTGACCAAACAACAGAAGTTATTTATAACTACAGATGACCGGACTCTGCTGTATTTTCATTTATGTAATTTTCCTTAGACCATTCATTGGAAAGTGGTCGTACTTCCATGTTTCTCACACGCAGAGGCCCTGTAGGTTAGCACACAGGAGATTAACCTTGGCAGTCTGCACGGCTGGACTGCCTGAAGAGGAATTCTCACTGCAGCTGTCTGAACCAACAACCCACGGGGACTGGGGGTCACAGAGCTCTTCTCAATGCCACACCAGGCAGCAGCTGGCTGCGATGGCAGCACTGATGACCTTCAGATATAAAGCTTTGTGAAACTGGTACTGGTTTGTGGGGTTTCTTTCTTTTGTCAAGGCTCACCTGCATTGCAGTGGAACAGTGAATGCCTGAGAAATTCCAAAATCAGTGAGTGGGATATTGAGAAGTGCCATTAATTAAACAGGATAAATGAGAGTAAGGTGAAGCATCTTCTTAGACAGTAAACAGAGCCCCAGCATGTCCATCCATGCTAACAAAGCATCACTTCCCATCCACATAAAGGCACTAAATTCAAAAACGTTTTTAACATTTTCAGATACTTCTCTCTGTACAAGCTTAAATGGGGATAGGCATGAATTTACATGATGACAGTTGGAACATCAAAAGCTACCTCTTTGAAGCCATTCTACCTACAACCCTTTCACATTATATGGAAGGTTTACAGTAGGTAGAGCACTTTCCGTAGACCCTTCACTAGCTGATAATGCTATCCAAGGCAAATTCATTCAAACAAGCGTGCTATAACCAAAGAAGACAATTTGCAAAATCACTTGTTTCTATCTAGTAAGTAGGGCAGTTCTCCACAAGGCCCTTACAAGAGGACTGAAGTTCAGAAGAGATAAGAGATACAAAGGGAACTGCAATGTCCAAGGCCTCCTCTTCGGGTTGTGCATCAAGATTCAGAGCAGCCAGAGACAGCAGCATATTTTACAGTATACGCTGTATGAAATAGGCCTTACAACTAATCCAAGCAGACACATACCCAGCCAGAACAGATCTACTAAATAAAGCCACAAGATCTTTTCCTTAAAATAGAGAGTATTAAGGAATTTGGAGATTAAAAATACACAATAAAACTCATAGCTGGCAGTAAACAGGACAGAAATGAAGTCATTGAGGTTGCATTCCTCTATTTTAAAGCAGCATAGGCCTTCTTATTTGGTCCAACCAAAATGCCAGAGAAAAATGTATCAAACACTCAATGAAAAAACAGGGATCTTCTTTGGGGCCTTTAAATATTAACCTGCCCTGATGAGGCTGTGTCCATGCAACTGTATAGCGGTGCTGTTCACTAGAATAAAGACTTTTCCTACTTCCCAGAGGGTTATCTTGTCCTTTTTTCTTTTCTTTTTTATTTATGGGAAATTTAGGCATTTTCTGAAGAGTTCAGAAAAGGGAAGCTGGCTGGTATTGGGAATTCTGATATCACAGCCATGGAATGCCACACACATATTAGCCAAGTGTTTCCATCCCTCTGTATACATGACTCTTCCCTCAAACTAATCATTTTCATAACCTTTTGTCCTTTCCATGGCATCATAGCTATTTAGTAATATTTACTTTTTTTCCGATCTTGTAAAATGTGTGACCTCGTTGCCTTGCTAGTTCGTGGCTGATCCCCACGTAGATCAACTCAAACTCAAAGAGTACTTCCCAGAGTCTGTGTTCTCTGACATACTTTCTTCCAAGTATGTTAGTCAATACCTGCTAATCATCCCTAAGGAAAAAGACATCCAAATGGTTAGGAAGGAAGAGGAGGTACCGCAGCTCTTTAAAGCTGTTGTCTGGTGCCTTTAGTCTCAGGCACCAGTCTCACAAATGAATTTTCTGGAAGAGCTTTTCTCTTTTGAAAACCAGTGCCTTCTGGGCTAATACTGAGAACATGTACTTGGCACCATATCCAACATAGGGTTGTAATTAGCAGCCAGTATAGCACTTCTGTTGACCAAATAATCAGCTGAGTTTATTGCTAAGGATGTATTCACAATATTACTATCTACTAAACCCAGACATTATTGTAACTGCTATATGGTCCAGACCAGATAAAGTTCTATTCTTTTCTTCATGCCCACTCACAAGAGCCATGAACACTAGCTAAAGTGCCAATATTTGTCAACAAGTTAAAGACTTTCTTTAGAGAAGAGCAGCTGCAGTACTTACATCAGAAAGCAGACTGAAGGTACTTTTGTCCTAATCCCCAATGTCGAATGGCATGTGAATGATTTTTTTCACCATATATATTAAAATGGATGACTATCCAGGAGAGTTGAATCAATTTATCAACCTAAGTGGCTACGCTTTCAGTAAGAGAAAACTATGTTGCCTACTGACTGTTTAGAAATCATCTTGTAGATAATAATGACAATTTAAGAATACAGTTTGCATTCCTTTGCATCCTGGAAAGTCCGTACTGAAAGAAAAACTGATTTGAAATATGCACACCGCGTTTTTACTGAGTCCAGAACTGTGTCTGTAATAGTATGTGCTATACAATGTTTGTTTTGCCAGGAAACTCCAGGCATATACACCTTCCATATTGCAAATCAGAATAGAAGTGACACAAACCTGCCAAGGTTCCCAGCGGTGCCATGTGGGTACCTCAGAAGCTTTGTGCTTTGCCTCCTCTCTCTTCAGCGTGGGGTCATCTGCAATCTCTGCCTCTCAGAAAGGTCCTACTGCCTTTAGCAAACCTTTGTAAGGGTTCTGAAGTACAGAAGCATAGTGTGTGAACAGAGTAAAACTCCTATTATCTCTCTAGTGCGTTGGATTTTCAGAAGTGTGAAAACTTTCTTAGAGATCTTACGGACTAAAAAATGTACACAATGAAGTGTAACACTGACCCTTAGTCCTGCTTTTAACCTTGAGCAGAAAAACTAAAGAAACAGTCAGCTTGGGAAAGCTTACAGAAAGAAATGCATTTCTAAAATGTTTCTAAAGAGCTAGACTTTACAGAATTTCTGGACTCCTTGGTAACCTTCTCTTGGTGATGAGAGTCTCTTCTTTATCTATTAGATGTCAGTCCTATCATGGCAAATCAATCATTGGATAGAGACCGATTATGTAGTGAAATCAATACAAATGCAGTGATTTTCAGGTGAGTGAAAGAATAAGAAAATAACAAATGAACAAACGCTACATCTGGAAGTCGTGTGTAGAAGTGGAAACACTACAGAGAATATCAGCAGTAGCTGGACACCAGGAGGAGCACAGACTAATTATACAGAATTTAATACACATACTTCCCTGCCTGTATGGGATCGCAGGTGTTAAAAACGTGCTCTTTCAAGCAGGGTGCTGGTGCTGCTGTCGGGATTTGAGGTTAGCAGTTCAGCTTTTAAAACTCAGCCCAGCGTTCACATACTTCTTTCCTGCGAAGTGGGAAGAGAAAAAAAGAGGTGTGGGGAGGAATCTGTACAGAACAGGACCTGCGTTCTCCTCTGGGATGCTCACACTATATGACACACTGCCCGCAGCATTGCTGCTAGAGACATTCCTGAGAAGCCTGAAGGAATGCAACAAGTGTCTGGTAAAATATGCAGGGAGCTCTGCAAGATTCAGGCAGAGCACTGAACTTCTTCTTCCTGCCCTTTTGTTAGTTTGCTTGATAAAAACTGTAGTCATTCTTCTCTGGCGGGTCAAAGCAACATAAAGGCCATTTAGGCTGCCCATCATGTATGGGATGCCTTGGGTAGGAGATCTGCCATACAGGTTTTTGTAGCATCTCTCCCCCAGCTCCAGAAGTTGGAGGGGAAGCCTTACAACACCGTGTTACAACTCTCTGAAGTACGCTTGGTCTTGTCTATCCCTCATCTGCCACCAATACTAACACTGCAGATCTGTCCAATTTGGAAATACGAGTTCAAAAGCCTTTCCACTCTCTCTGCTGACTTCTATGCAGCTGCTAAGCTTGTCCTTGATGTGTTTATGTTAAGGGTTTGGTGTAAATGGAGCTTATTTTGCATAGCTGACTGAAAATGTCCCATCTCCCCCTTTCCAAAAATGGGCAAAAGACCAAATATTTCTGTAAAGCTTTAAAAATCCTATAGTCTACAGAAGACGTTAAATCTTCTAAACCAAATTTGAACATTTTCAAAGAAAGCAGGCATTTTTCTGGGAGAATGTTACATTGTTAAAAATGCTGAGTTTAAAAGCTTTCAGATAATCCTTATCACTAAACTATACAAAAAAGTAGAGAGGACAATTCTGCTTGAATTCTGCAGCTTCCAAGTGGTTATAGGTTTCTTCAAAGATTTGCCTAACACAGGCAGCATAGCGTTAATTCCTAGTAGAAATTAGGATTTGTAACAGCATTGCACACAGTGATGAGTTTGCAATGTATCTCATATTTATTTTGGTCTCAGATTCATCAAGAGAAGAGAAAAGAGCTTGTAATTTCTTAATGAAGTAATTTAGTGGATGGGGGGGCAAAGAAAGTAATTTAATCACGGGCTTAAAGAATTTATGTGACGGCCATGCAGTTCTTGTATCCTCTGTTACACAACGTGTTCTTTCTTTTATGTCTAATGCTTTAACACAGTTTGTCACATTGCTAAACCCAAGATGTGCAGAAAACCCAGGGTCTCTGTGACAGAGAATCAGACTGCAAATGAATTAATTCCTCTTTGCTGCTTGGAATCAAGACTGGTAGGCACTGCTTTTCCCAAGTTTTCTTTCACCCTGAACTACATCAGTGTACTTAGGCATTTTCTGATGAGCAATACAGTATCGCAGCAACCCTTGCACTGGACAGTACTGAAGGACTCCAGAGACAAGGTGGGGAATGGTTTGAGCTGGGCTCAGCACAACACTGACCTCCCTTTCTGTGGGCAGCTGAGACACCCGGTGAAGAGGGCCGTATGCAGAGCTCGAGCAGACCACCTAAAAGGATGCTAGATCACCTTCAGAAAATGCCGTAGGATAATCCAAGGCCACAGGTGGCTGGAATCTCAGTTTCAATCTACCCATTGATGTCATTAGGAATATTTATCTCCAGCACCAGTGAATCTGGCTTTCTTCAGCTTCAAGACCTGCAGACCCCTCTGCAGAAACATTTGATAGCCATTTAGACATTTCTGGCTCATGGTTAATCTTATACTGAACCACTGGTTGCATTCAGAAGCTCTTGGTTTTCAGGTGTTGAAAATCATGGGAGAAGTTGAAAATCAAGGACGAGAAGTAATCTGGTGTTATTACGTCTCTTCAAACACCGTATTTATCTTTGAGGCAGGAAAACTGAAGCATGATACAGCAGCAAACCAAGCCCCTTTACGTCTCAGAGCAGATTACATGGGAATTCAAATGTCCTGATATAATTCACAGATTCCTGAGTTCACATGAACGGCAGCAAAAGAAGAAAATTGCTCCATATCCTGTAGAGAGGAAATGAAAGGTATCGGGAAGAGAAGAATGTGCTGTGTGGCGCGAAAATGCTGGTTTGATTCCTGATGCTAAACATCTGCCATATTTTCGTGTGGAATCACTTGACTTAGTGAGAGAACAGCATCTTCAGGATTGTGCAAAGCCTATTCCAGACTCGAGCTGTCTGAATTGGCAGCTGTGTGAACACCCACAGGAAGCATGGGACCCTGGAAGAAAAAGTGTAGGAGTGCATCCTGTGGGGATAGATAAAAGTCAGAGCCGGGCTATGGGAACCTCTTCAGAACAAACATGCAAATACAGTTTCGCAAGTCAAAGTCTCAACTGTTTGTTTAGGGATTTTTTTGTTATTTGTTGCTTTTATTTGGCTTTCACAGAACAGAAACAAAAAAAGGATCTCAGAAAAAAAAAAAAAGATGAATGAAATCAAAACTTTAGATGTTTTCTTTATTGTTTGGTGTGAGTTCATGTGCTTCGTATGCAGCACCACAGCTTGCTTCTTTTGCCTTGTGCCAGAAGAATGCCATAATATACCTATTTCTGGTCCACTGACTTTGATAGTCTGTCTCCACACACAGCTGATAAGAGTAGTGCTGGAGCAGAGCTGCCCATAATTTCTCACTGTCGCTGTTTCACGGACAAATGCCTCCCCTCATCCACATGAAATCTTACAATTACAAGCTACGAAATTATTCATCAGGAATAGTAACAATGGGAAATAATTTCATCCATTTCTTAATTATGAAGTGCTCCTAGTCACTGAAATCAAGCAGAAATCAGTGTCATGCAAACAGATGGCTTCCCATGAATACCAACAGGTGACTGAATAAGAATAAGAATACACCATCCCTCGTACTCCCATCGTTGAGGTAATATACTCATCTTTCTTCTTACCTTTATATGCCCTGCCGAATAAAGCTAAATGGATTTTGTCTTACCTGGATGACATTTTCATTTAATATTTGTGCCCAATATTTTTCTCAGTCTTTCAGCCAACTTTCTGTTACTTGTAGAAATGATATCCTGCAAAATCGATGCCCACAGATCGATTACACATTTTGTCAATTATTATTTCCTTTTGCGTCTGAACGTTCCTAATTCCTGTATTACTGGGAAGGTTGAAAAGGAGTTTTAAGTTGGCTTTCTGCCTACTATCTATTATTTCTTGTGTGACACATGCTATATAGTCTCTTATTCTTTTAATTTCCTGAGTAAATAATCCCAATATTTTCCATTTTTTTCCTATATTGAACATGTTCTCGGTAGTTTGATATTTTCACTACCTGCCTGGGGTTTGTTTCTAGTTCTGTGCTTGTCTTTTTTTAGATGGGCTTACTAAAACCAAATGCAATCATCAAAGTGAGGACATGGCATCTCGGATGCAACATGTAATACTCTCCATGTGATTGTCTACCCACTTCTAACATACAGTCTAATAAGTCATTTTTTCTGTCACACACCCAGAACAGACATTCACTGTGTTGCCCATGATGACTCCTAGGTCTTCTTGTTTCCCAGGAGGTTACTACTACATTCAGAACCCATGCATATGAAAGAATAATTTAAAGTGTATTTCCACGTCCTTCTGTTGTTAGTTCCTTTAAAAAAAAAAAAAAAAAAAAGAAAGAAAGAAAGAAAGAAAGAAAGAAAGACAGAAACAAATAAACCACCAGCTCAGTAGAAGTTTAAAGAAGTAAACATTTTACAAGTTATCATGCAGTGTGGAGAACTGGTGACCATCTCTCAAAGCGCCTTTTGATTCCCCAAATGATGATGGGAAATATTCTGGAGGCACAAATAGACTGCAGATGTTGGAGAATACATCTTAGAATTCTGCTGAACATATTACCCTACTGGGAGGCTGTTTCGAGTCTCCGGGGACATTCCTTTGAGAGCCCAGCTGATTGTCTCATATTGAAACAACATGTCCGAGATACATTCCAAGTAAAAGAAAATAGAACAGGGGTACTCTGACCAAATATAAATCATGGGGCTAAAGGGCAGTTTATCTTCCTTCTTTCTACCATTCCTTTTCTCCCCCAATGAATACTTCCCCCAGGGAAACAGACCACTGGGTAAATGACTGCCAAACATGATGACTCAGACATCAGGCACTGTCCCCAAGTGCTTCACAGATGGTGTCTGGATGGGAAACCCAGAGCTTTCGGCACCATAAGCCTTGCTACTTTTTTTTTTTTCCTCTTTTTTTTTTTTTTTTTAAATCACTGCAGCATTACTTCTGATCTCATGTCAAGCCCTTACAGCACTGTTGCCCCCCACAATGAGTTCTGATCCTGACCTTATAACAACCGATGTCATTGGCACATAAAAAAGATAGGAGAGAAATCCTAGCAGACTAAGGGGAGTGGGGAAAAAAAAGCTAAAACAAACAGTACTTAGAAGACTATTTTGTGTCTAATTGAAAAAAAAAAATATACTAGCATATATTTAAAAGGAAAAGAGTCTGCTGTAAAAGGCAGGCATACTGTGAAGTGCAGAACATTAACACAATTGCATAAGAGTAGGTACCATGAAAGAAAACGTTCTCTGTGCAGTTTTCATTGGTCTGCTGCTTTTTGTGGAATCCTGTTTGTTTCAGTAAAATCCTGTTCCTTTCAGTTTGTTTTATGTTCCCCAAAGCTAGCACATCTTGGGATGCACATCTGGACATGGGCAAGCCGTGTGCTTCTCCAGTACTGTATGTTCACACTAGACACTGGAAGAGTCGTCTGTGAAAAAAAAAAAAACAGCTAGTTCACCCCCATGAAGAGAAGCTCAAGAAAAGCCCTGTAAAGGCTCGCAGATTATGCACAATGAATCAAGCTATCACAACCCTAAACAAAACATATCATGGGAAATGTGAAATAGTCCTTCCTCTCTCTCTCCCTCTCTCACACACACACAAACCCAGCTGCAAAGGATGAAAAAGGAGGAATTGCACATTGAGAAGAACTAGGTCCAGCATGTATTTTCTTCTTCCTCTTCCTCCTCTCCTTTTGCTTTTAAGGTTTACCACCAGTATCATCCATAAGAAACAGAAGAAGATTGTTTACTCGAACTGGAGAGGAGAAATAGCTAGGTATTTTTATGGGTTTCATTATGCTTCAAAGGTTCTGTAGCAATTCATTGAACTTCTCCAATTTACACAAATTTAGCTGAGTAGTAATTCCATTTCAATCAATGGAGTTATTTGAACGTGTATAAAAGAGGGAAAATTCAGATGTTTTGCTTCCAGATTCAAAGTAAAAGGCCCCAGAATTAAAAGCAGCAACTCTTAGGTCAGCCAATTTCTCTGTTATTTAAGAAGGAGCCTCCGATAAAAGTTGATAGCACTATGCAGAGCCAATTGCCCTGAGCCCTGGGTTTTACGAGCTGCATGAACCCTTGCAGCACTCTGCTCGGTGGGCCAAGCCAGGGTCACAGACATTGACCACCATGGGGTTCCTCACCTGGAGACAGTCACCTCAGAGCCATTTCACCTGGAAATACACACTTCTTAACAGCCAGTTGGTGAACTGCTAAGGAACCAACGGTGTAAATCAGCAAAAAAGTAGCCAGGTTTCTAAAATGTGCCTGGCAGGCAGTTTTTAAGCCCTGCCTGGTTTTGGAAGCAACTTTGTCAAAATTGGACCCTCTCCACAAAGTGCTTTGATGTTGATGAATCGGTAAATTCCAACGAAAACTTGTTTAGTCAGAATTTTTCTGACCAGCTCTACTTCCTCCTTCTGCCAAGCCTGTTTACTAATTCTCAAACTTTCTGTGTGGCTCCAGGCGAAGGTTTTTCTTCCAGGACCATCACGGCTGCAGAGCCCGGTGCTCGGGGGTCTGCAGGCACAGCTGAACACAGGCCCTCACCCACCGGGGTCCTCTCCCTTCACATCCCCACGGGAGAGCAGCACCCCACGGCAGCACAGCCCTCAGCCTCCCTCTCCATCCCTAGCACAGCTCCATCCCGACCTGTGTAGCTCAGGAGCCTTTGTCGTGGTGACTGAAGTGCCCTTATCCCCATTTTACAGCCAGAGAAACTGAAGCGTAGCGAAATAACCAGTTAAGGAGTGCGACAGTGGCATTAGAAGTAGACTCCCACTCCTGATGCCTGGCCCCGTATTGAGTCCGACAGTCAGGAACATCTATTTACACATTTAGATTCGCAGCTACTGTTGTGAACTTGAGTCCGTGGATGTGGGTGAGCCTGTGCCTAAAATGGGGAGGGAGGCTGGGAGAGAAGAGGCAAAGATTACATTAAACCATTTCCATCGTGGGCTTGCAAAAACAATGCAATGCGCTGAGACGAGGTGTTATTGTCGACTTTCAAGCACACCCTCCCTTTGAAGTTTTTCTTTCTTAATAAAGTATCTGAGGTCATGCTATTGTCATCAGAGCTTGGCGAGTGCTCAGCAGCTGTCACCGTGGCAGCAGGAGTGTGCCTGGTGCCAGTCCCCTTTGTCACGACAGCCGCAGCAATGTAAGGAGAAGGGCCTTGCAGGATGCAGGACAATACTGGGAAGGAAAAGGAGGGAATCCTCGACCTTGGGCCAGGGCCTGGTGGCAGACTATTGAACCCTGCGCGTCTCGACAAACCACGAGGAGTAAAAATTCTTGGAAGCTGCAAAGGTTGCAAGTGAAAACAAAAGATTCTATCGTGTAGGAAATAGAACAAAACGCAGAGAAATTTGTTTTGTTTTCAGAGATAAAATAAGCAAATAGCACTCTGCGAGGGTCAGGAGCGCTGCGCCCTGCATGCAGCGCTCACGGCAAGGAGGAGGGCAGAAAAGCTGGCGTGAATCTGGAAGCAGGTAGGAAAGTGCTCTGTAGCTTTCCAAACCTTGCACTGTGGGCAAGGGACTCCCTCCTGAAAAAAAGGACGATGACGCTCTCTGCTAGAATCTAAAGCATAAAATCATCCATCCAAACAAAACCCTGGTGATGTAATACCATCGAATAATTGACTTTTGAGCCCATAGCTGAGGCAACTGATAGAAGCAAATGAATCACCACTACTGAGCTTTGCTGGTTGGGTGATCGGAAAAGCCCACTGCGGGATAACTAGCACCGATTTCCTTACACTTCAGTTAAAGCAAGACTAAATCCTGCACCCACAAGTGGCTGCAGGAACAGACACTGGGGATGGTGTTATTGGTCCATGTAGCCTTATTAATGAACGTTCCACAGAAGGCATTTTGGAGTATTTTGTCCCCTTTTTCATTTGTGTTTATATCACCAACACCTGGAAAAGTGGCCTTGACTATGAGCTGCTTAGCTGTTTCTTTCCTGTTCGCTTCTGATCTGAAGATCCACTCCAGAAATACCAGCGATTGCTAACCCACACCTCCTAATCAGTGCGGCCTCTTTTGCACCAGAGATCCCAGCACACTCCATGTGCACAACTTTCACAACTTTGTGGGTGTTCCTTTAGGACAGGAAGTGAAGAAATAAATCACATCCCAGCAGAACCGACGGTGGAGCTCTGGGCTGCGGGGACGCTACCCAGGCTGCAATTTGGCTGGGATGCCTCGGCCAGCACCCCTGTATTTTGAAAAATACCATGGCATTTTGAATGACCGCAAGTGGCCAGAAGCTCAGCTTTATTCCTTAGCCAAAAGAAAAATATCTTTGGGAGCAGAAAGGCCCCGCAGCGGGTGAGCAGGACTCACAGTGCCACCTGCTGAAGCACCAGGGCTGCTCCTGCTGGTCCAGCCGACCTACCTCCGAGAGGCTGGCGAAGACCTGGCTCGATGGCCCTTGCAGCCAGCCTGATATTAGCACTGGCTCATCCTGCCCAATTTTCTACGTGTAAAAATCTCCCTTAAGGGAAAAAAAAAATTAAAAACTGAACCTCGACAGATGGGAAGAGGAGGCGGAGGGTGCTGTGGCACTGTGGGAAGGCAGCAAGGGATCGGGTTTTGTGACGTGAGAAAGATGCTTGCCTCTCAGCAAAGCTTTGGGTCACAGCAGTCTGTGCGCCAGCAGCCGGGCTGGGTATTACTCTGAGACAATACAACTTGTTCTTTTTCTTTCTCAGTAATTTCACAGCTTCCAGCCCCTGCTGGCGTCCTTCGCTGCCCTCCTCCCCACACTCTAGTCTGTGGATTCATTGAAAAAAGATGCTGGTAAAGCTCCCTCATACTTAAAAGGGGGCGGTTAATTGCAATAGGCTAAGGACACAGCTTCTAAGCAGCTCCTTTTGCCTTTTTCCCGTCCCCTCCCTTGTCAGTATGGGACTGCAAGTAGCTAAGACCTGAAAAAAAAAGAGCATCTGATAGAGAGTATTCCCCCTCCCGACAGTGTTGTGTAGTCAGTCACCAGCTCCCAGGAGCTCACATCCAGTACCAGCAGTAGGACCAACCCATATATTCCCCGACAGCAGGTGCATTATTCCCCTGAGCTATTTCCATCCTAACAGCCCTCATGTAGACCGTCCCTCTCTAGTATGATAACACTATCTGAAATGATAGAAAGCATCCGAAGAAGGGGAGAGTGTCCCTGGTGCATTCAATAACAGAGAGGAATGACGCCAGGACGTGAGTAAACAGGGCTAGTTTTGTCTAGGCTCAGGTATTGTAAGCCTTTCAAGAGAGCACGATAAAACCTCAAAAATTAAGCAGGAAGGTAAACATGCAGTATCCTCCCCCTGAGGGTAAGCAAATCACATGGATGATCTACAGAATAAACCGGTGCAGGGAAAAGAGAGGGTCCGGTTGGTGGGCAACAGACACATCGCACAGCCTCAAATGACTTGGGGAACGTGCATGTGTCACGTATTTTTCCAGGCATGCCTACAGCAAAGACGTTCACGTGATACTCACAAACCAGCCATCCTTTCCCTTGTACTCTGGTTATCCTTATTTATGCTTACCATCTTTTCCACTATTTTTTACATTACTATTAAAAAAAAAAAAAAAGAGAGAAAAAAAAGATCAGTTTCTCGGCTGCTCATAAACTCTTCTACAACCTTTCTGTAGAGAAGGAACAGAAGGGGGGGAGGGAAGAGCAAATGTGGCATTGGCTCTGTGACTGTGGTTTTTGTTTCCATAAACCTTAGAGCACAAGAATGCATGAGATATTTACACAAATCTTTCCACAATTCCTGTGGCCTTTGGGAGCATTGCATTTGCATGACTTCACCACTGTGGCTGGTTTGTGCTTTCTCAGCAGCATTGCCTGCAACAGGGAGCAATCCTGGCCGTTCCCAGTAGTTCTCCCTCTCCCACCCTCAGATGTGATCACACCAGCGCATGTTTAATACAAGCTAAGTTAATGCAGGAGTTCCTGTCCTGCTTGTTGTCCAGTTTCCCAGGGATGGTCCAGGAAGTTTCTCGATTCATCCCATAAATACAAAAAGAGAAAAATGTTATACTCAGAGAAAGCGTTGGTCATTTAGATCTTGAGGGAAATATCAATGGATGTGAGAGGGAGGAGGATGCTTCATAGAAGTTACTGAAGTCAGGTAGAAGTTGGTCAAACACATAAGGAAAAATGCAAAACGTAGTTTTTGTATCAACAGCTCACACCTACTTGCCCTGCATCCCAGGATGGTGGAAAGCCGAGTGCCATGGAGACAGTGTCTCCAAGTGAATAGGCTACTAAATTAGAGCTTGGCTACTGGGGCTCCATCCTCTGCTACCCTAATCAGGGACTTCCAGCAATCGCTTTGGTCTGTCTATACCTCATTGTCTCAATGTAATAAAGGGACGTTGCTCAACCTTTGCAAAATACTTCGAGTCAGTGCACAAAAAGGGCTGTGTTAGGACCAAGGCATTTTTTTCACTGAATGGGAACATCAGGTCACTCAACGCACAGCCTGGCAGTTGGGGAAACAAAGCCACGAATGCCTATGAGGCAAGGCGGTCTTGCCCATTCTCACTCTTGCAGCTGTGACCATTTGGCTGTGGCAGCCCTGGCTTCTCCAGTGGTCGTAGATGTCTTTAAAAGAGAGGTTGCATCCTAGGTGTTTGTTCTGGGGGATTGGAGGGGGGAGGCTTGTGAAGAAGAGCACACGTCACAACGCGTAAGTCAGGACTGTTGCCGTGGACTTTACAGGGCAGCCAGGTTGCTTGAAACCGTGTTCAGAGCCGTGCCACATCTCTTCCCCATCGCTTCCCCCCTCTGGCTGAGCCTGTGGGAGATCCAGCCCAGAGGCAGAAGTAATAGCAGATTCATTTGCAGGAGTTTAACACTTGATATGAGGACCAGTGTGCAATGACATAAGGCAGAAGCATAACCACAGACGGCTTGTAAAAATTCAGCTTTGTCCCTCTCAAGCGAATCCATAATTAAAACTGCAACTATAGTCCATTGTACTTATCCAGCAGGAGGACTCACTCCCGCTACCGCTTGAGTCAGCAAGTTTCTCTATTTACAGTAATCCTCTACTTTGTCTTTCTTTCATTATTATTAAAACAATTTTCAACTTTTTAATGTCAGCCAAATGATGTTTCAAATTATATTTTCCAGGGGGAAAAAAAAAAAAAAAAAAAAAAGACAGTTGAGTGTTCAGAGGGGAGCACTTACTTATGTTATAGTTCAGCCTGAGACACTCTGGTGACTCTTAGAAAGTGTTGAAATTACAGGTTCATGACGTACACAGTGTTGAAACACCGTGTTACTGCAACACTTGGTCCAACACGAACTTGCAATTTCAACACTTCCTAGGTCTTTTGTAAAACCCCATAACTGACCAGAACAAATGTAAATTCCCAAAAAGTCTAAAGCAATGTGCTATACAATAGCACAGACTGGAAAACCCATTTAATTTCCAGTGCGACTACCCTTACACAGGATAATCATTCTCAAAGTATGTTTAATTTGTAAAAAGACTGTCATCCAGGATTAGCTACTCTCACAGCAAAATACGGGTCTCAAGGTACAACTGGTCTGATCCGGTGTGGTAATATCTGTATTCTTCCAACTTAAGTTTTTCCTTGGTGTCACAAAAAATGCAATAGGAAAGTACCTGCCTCAGCCTAAGCAAAGGATATTCATCAGCAACCTCCAAAATGTGCTGTCCCGGAGCTTAGCAGAGACCATAATAACAAAACGTTAAACACAGGGATAAAATCTTCTCGACCAAAGGGAAGCTGCAATTTAAAAACACAGCAAAATTTGATATTTAAAAATACACCATGGCATTATTTCAAAATACCATTTGTTATACAAGCAGGAGACAGCAGAGCAGGCAGGATCATGGCTCGCACGGTGTTTGTTTTGAAGATGAGGAGAGTACAGGATTTGTCCTCGACCTCTTCACAGGTTACGCTTAGCTCACTCGGTTTCATTTACAAAGGAAAAGAGTTTTCACTCAGGGGAGATGATGAGAAACAGCTTTATGCCCTGGCTTCTGTAAGCAGCTTGGATCAGGAGCCTCCTACACCTGAAGCCACCAGAGATGCAGCTACCTGGAGCATTCAGGAGGACAGGGACACCTGGGTTCCCACCCCTGTGAGTAGAGGGGGACCATCCATGTGTGTCACCACCCAGGGATGGGGAAAGAGACGGAGTAAAACAAACCCTCAGGCTGAGAGCCCACACAAAAGCCAGGTCTCACGTGGGGTTAAGTGGCACTGGAGGGGATGTGCGCCTGCCGGAGCAGTCGCATCGCTGGCACGTACCCTCTTCGGCACTTACGCAAAGCACCCTCCAATAATGGAGATGAAATGAGAGTTTTAACAATACATTTCCTTTTCTTTATCTGGCTCTGTTCTGAATATTTAATGCTAATTTTAGTACGTGGGCAGCTAGGAAGGGGTAAAACAGAATAAACATGTTGTGTGTATTGGGCTGTAAATACATAGCCCCCTACATACCAGCTTGGGTTTCTCTGCATCAATCAAAGCTGGAATAACAGCAGAAACAGCACTGTTGGTGTTATATACAACTACAGTTCTCACTTATTTTTAGAGAACATAATTTCTTAAGATAGCAGAGAGCTTACTTGGAAAATCATGATAAATTATAATAGTCTCTCTTCTCCACGACTTCTTACAGAAGCTGCTTTTTTTTGGGCTGTTGCAGTATGCTGCATACTAGGAAGAAGGTACTTACGATAGGATTTATTTGTAGCTGTGAGCCAAAATACATATTGCCCTAGATGAGAGTCTGTATTATCACAAAGAACCATGCCGACTGGGGTTTAATGAAATTGGACCTGGGTGTCAGATTTTAGCTTGGTAAAGTTAGCAGCTGGGATGAATTGGACCAGAAATGTGCTGTGTAACAAGATTTCATTGGAATCCTTGTGCAAAAAAAAAAAAAAGTATGTGGAATATGTCACGCTAACAGTTGACACTGTAGCTGCAACACCAAACATTAAATAAATAAATTCCATACGTAACACAGGCACAGAAAAACTTTTCAGGAAAGTGCCTCAGAGCTGCATAGCCTCGCGTCTATAAATCTCCATTAAATCAGTTTGAGTGGGGCGAGTGTTAGAGACAGAGCTGCCAGAAATAGCTCTTTTCCTGCAAGATGTAGAAAAGATTACAGCTGAGATTGAGACGGCGGGGTGGGGAGGGAAAGCAGG
>NW_009603232.1:0-343 GCF_000690535.1 Cariama cristata
TTCAAGAAATCTTCAGGTTTGATAAACACAAGCAGTGAAATATTTTTCGTTTGTTTATAATAGTGTGAATGCTAATAGCAAAATGGTCTCCAAGGTCACTAAAGGAGAGTCTGCTAACGCAGGAGGTTCTTTCCTCCTCTAGCTTAAATTGCTTTTGCTTCTGTTAGGCTACAAACCCAACAGATCTTGGGAGAAAAACAAACCACAGCAAAGTCTCACCTGCAGAAACCAGATTCTAAAGGCTGACTAGCCTGCCCTGCAACAAAACCGGCACTTGGCTAAAGCATGAAAACTCTGCACCATTGCTTTCACAGCTGTTACCTACAAACGCTTCACATGTTCT